>NC_133186.1:992500-1022500 GCF_049306965.1 Danio rerio | reverse complement strand
ACCTTGGTCAGGCTTCGGTCCATAGATCCTCCCTCCGCCATGGCCTGTCCCAAGCCCGGATGAGAAAGGAGGAGGGTTGGGCGTTGGGCTGACAACCCCACCCCGTAAAAAGAACCTTGTTACGACACTAAAACCTCCAAAGGATCTGCCATCTAAAATGTACAACAAAATGTACACTATGTAGCTTGTTTTAAATTCGTAAAAATGTAGACAGCACCCTCTAGTGGATTTGTCATCTAAAATGTACAACACGATGTAGAGTAAGTAACGTATTTCAGATTCGCAAAAGTGTAGACAGCGCCCTCTAGTGGATTTGTCATCTAAAATGTACAACACGATGTAGACTAAGTAACGTATTTCAGATTCGCAAAAGTGTAGACAGTGCCCTCTAGTGGATTTGTCATCTAAACATACAAGAAAATGTACCCTAAATAACGTAATTCAGAATTGCCCAAAAAAATGTAGACAGCGCCCTCTAGTGGATTTGCAATCTGAAACATGCCATGAAAAGTTCCCAGAGCAATATATATGTTTTCACTAAAATGTAGGTCAGGCTTGAGAAATACTATGTTGCCTGTGGTACTTTAAGCAGATTGTTTCGATTAAACATCAAAGTGTCCCAAAGATCCTGCGGCTCTGAAAACATTTAAATCATGGTTATGCCTATTAGACGATACGCTCACTGAAAGCTTTGTCTTTAATTCCCAATCTCCCAATCTAAAGTCCAAATAAAGCTTCCCCCAAACCAACTTTCCTCATCGCTGGGGAAGAAATGTTTAGAAATGTTTGCGTTATGAGAATGCGAAGTGATTGTCTTAATGAACCGTCGCACGGCAATGAAATTTTCAAAGCAATTACTTTGTGATCTTATGCCCCGAACATGAGTCTAACCATGTATGACATATTAAAATCTCCAAAGCAGAAAACAGTCTTGTTCAACTCTTAATGTTAGTCAAGTGGGACTTTCCATTTGCACTTCCCATTTTCACTAATATCAGTAATTGTTTACTTCATTAGTGTTCTTCAGCGAGCGAACGCATTTATCGATTTGTGAAACGCGTAATGTTTGCATTCTCGTATTGCTTAAGGCGACGTAGGTTTCCATGTTAGCATTTCAATTATACTAATGGTTCCTCAAGAGCTGCCAGAATTCACCAGGGGCTTGTTAATATGAACACAGGAATGACACTGATGGTATAGAGCAAAAGACAATCAACATCTAATGACTTCTGCTTCATCTCTATATATGTATGTATATAGCATTGCAGGACACACTTCATTTGGCATGTCTAGTGTCAGCATGCAGCTTGTGATCAACCAGAATGTCTTTTTTTTTTTGCATGAAGATTCACAACAGACACTGAGAAATTGCAGCGAGAACTCTGACATTTACAGATGTGGAGCCAAGCATGAAGATCTGAACAAAAATGTAAATGTCAGTGAAGAAAGTTGGCATATTTGGGGTCCTGAAGTGTTATTTATTCATTCATTTTCTTTTCAGCTTAGTCCCTTTATTAATCAGGGGTTGCCGCAGCAGAATGAACCACCAACTTATCCAGAACATGTTTTACGCTAGCTGCAACCCAACACTGGGAAACACCCATACACTCTTGCATACACTACAGCCAATTTAGCTCACTCAATTCCCCATAGCACATGTGTGACTGTGGGGGAAACCGGAGCACCCGGAGGAAACCCACGCCAGCACAGGAAGAAATGCCAACTGACCCAGCCGGGGCTCGAACCAGCAACTTTCTTGCTGTGAGGCGATCGTGCTATCAACTGAGCCAGTGTGACAGTTTTTTTTAATGCTATGCTAAATTTAGATTTGTATGTAGATTACACTGTGCATAGAGTTGATCCACTGCAGAAAGTGCTTTTCTTACCTAGAGTTTTTGGGCTTTATTTTGACGATCTAGGAGCAGAGTGTAAAGCACTTGGCCCAAAAGCATTAAGGGCATGTCTGAATCCAGTTTTGCTATTTTAAGGATGGATAAATACTCTCTGTGCATTGTCTAACAGGGTTGTGCTCATCCTTTTAATGAGTTTTGGGTGTGTTTTGAACATAGCCTGCATTAAACCAATCAGAGTCTCGTCTCTCATTCCCTTTAAGAGTCAGTTGCATCACTCCATGGTGCATTTGCTCTTTACATGGCGACTTTATAAGTGTAAAAACTGAACACTTCACTGGCGAGAAAACAGTTAAACAGAGCATCTGCAGCGCGAGGATAAAGAACGAGCCTCCTCCATTCAGCCTCTTTACTTTCTCTTTACTTTACTCCTTTACTTTAGTGGAGTGAGGAAACGGTGGAAACTCTTCTAATAAATTTACTTTGTTAATCACAAAGATTTGTGTCTAAACTATTTCTAAATTCAGTTCTAATCTCCAGTGAAGGAATAAATGATCAATAATGATAAAGTGTGCTCAGAAAACTGAGTTATATCCAAACACACATCCTGTTCTTATGCCCCATATGCTGATGCAGACGTCTCCAAAACCCCACAGCTGGACAAATCTACACTTGTGTTTATTAAAGCAAATATAAATCTGCACATAATCAATAATACTGCTAATAATAATCACAATATACAGATGCAGATCGTCATGAAAAAACGGAAGAGGCCCACTTAGATGAAGAAGGCATGGAGGCAGTGCTGTTTATATTGATGTAGAAAATAATAGTTTCTGTATGATTTTAATCCTTTAAGTTTTTTCCTCTGTGAAGATATTTTGTGTGTTGCTTCACATCCTGTGTGTATTCAGCAGTGTGTGAGCATTTAGACCTGCAAAGGAGCATAAATAATGTGCTCTGCTAGACTTTAGAGCAGCTTTTAATTGGTCAATGACGTGGTCTGTTTCAGTTCCTCAAAATAGCAACTCTCCAACAATGCGCCTAAACACACCTCCTTAATAGACCAGCACACACATGAGTCCACAAAGTGGCGCAAATGGATTTGCTGTTTAAACAACGTGGAGCAAAATGTGAAAATTATTGTTGCGCTGGTCTGAAAATAGCAACAAATCGCGCCAAACACATCTTGCACGTTTTCTGGCAGGTGCAGGATAGAGCCAATTGTCTTGTTTTTGGTAAAATGTCTAAAACTTTGTAAATCAAGAAGCATTTTCTAGACAAGCAAAAATATTGTTATATTTTCAGAAATAATAAATCAAAACGAAGTGCGTTTTTCCTTAAAACAAGCTAAATAATCTGCCAATGGGCATACCTGTCAACCCTCCCGTTTTTCCCGGGATTCTCCCGTATCTTACAGTTCTATCCCGCTATCATCCTGTAAAGGTATGTTCCCGTATTTCTCCCGTATGTTCAGTGTTTCTCTGAAGGGTGGCAAGAAACATAAAAGAGTCGAGCCTCTCTGTACGCAACCCATACCGCCGAACCACTAGGGGCCGCCCCTTGCTGCTAAATGTGAGCCCGTTCTGTGCTTTCGCTTTGTTTAGGCACAAAAACACTTTGAAATAAATCTAAAAAGGCGTGATTCCCTTTCCTTTTCATTACAGGTGCCGTCACCCCTCCTATGCAATCCTCAAAACAGTCATTTAATGGTGCACAACTGTCAGCTGATGTGCTCCATAGTGATAAATAGACGCTGTTTCCCAAACAGACTCTGTACATGCAATTTGAAGCGGAGCGAAAGTGGCTTTTGGGTGCGTGTTTAAACAGACATATACACATAATTAATAATAATAATATCTAAAGATGTTGATGGTGTTTTTTTTTTCAAATACAACTGATTTCGTCTTAAATGAGCATAAAAAGCAGTCGAATGCCTTCATTATAATGTTAGATGTGTGCATTTTTAAAGTGACACCTGTTATTTAATATAATCAAACAAAAAAATCTGAATAAATGAGAAATTTCTTCGTTGCTCTTTAATCAGAATCTGTACGTTATACAGTGAAGAAACGACTAATGAGATTTGATTCTATTTCATTATAATAGCTATTAATTTTAATAAGCTGAACTGGTTACTAATCTATTCGATGCTAATTTATATATTTATTTTTTCTTTTGTAGATAATAATAATAATAATAATAATAATAATAATAATAATAATAAAAACATATTACTGACCATTTAACTGTTTATTTAAGGGGTATCCTTTATTATGGTGGGCATATCCCTTATTTTCGCATCCCAATGTTGACAGGTATGGCCAATGGGGTAGGCAATAAAATAGTTTTTCCTTTTGACATAAGATTATTTTGCTTACCCATTGGCAGATTATTTTGCTTGTTTTAAGGAAAAACTCACTTAATTTGGGAATCTTACTTCTTAGAATAAAACACTATTTTTGCTTGTCTGAAAATGCTTCTTGATTTAATGTGTTTTAGATATTTGGACTAGAAGCAAGACAAAACTTCTAAGTAAGAAATGGATTTGTTTTTGTTTTTTTGCAGTGTAATCAGTGCATCGCTAATATTTAGTACCAGCGATTATCAAACTAAACAGAAAGCATGAAAGAACGTGACACAAACTAAACTGAAAAAAAAAACATGACGTGACGATACGGATGATGATTTCTGCTTCAGCATCAAACTTATATCTTGACCCACAATAAACCGTTCTCCTCGCGGCACCTTCATGAAGCAGACACACTGGAGGATAAATCAGCATTTGGCTAAGTTGGCGACTGCATCAATCTGCATAGTAATGCAATCAGCCAGAGCGTCACGTGGCCTTTTTCAATGAGGAGGCCAAAAATATCTTAACGGTGCTTCATTTTAATTTTAAATGCCAGCTTAGATGATGTTATTCATGCAGTTTCACTATTTCCATCTCGCTTGTGATGATCTTAGATTTCTGTATTTTAAATTCTTGTGCATTTCAAACTGAAATCTGAAGTTTAGTTTCGACATTGATGCTGCAAAACATGCTTCTCTTACTTAGAGGTTTTGTCTTGTTTCTAACCCAAACAACAAAGATTCTTGGGTATTTTTGAGGGTAAAGGTGTGATTTTGAGTACATGTTGCGTAATTTTCCTCCATTCAGAGCTGCTCTGTGCTCAGAGCTGCTCCAAATATCAAACAATTCTTGGTTTCTGGTCCAAATATCTTAACATATTTAATATATATATATATTTTCATTTATTTTCTTGTCGGCTTAGTACCTTTATTAATCCGGTGTCGCCACAGCGGAATGAACCGCCAACTTATCTAGCACGTTTTAACGCAGCGGATGCCCTTCCAGCCGCAACCCATCTCTGGGAAACATCCACACACATACACACACACATTCATACACTACAGACAATTTAGCCTACCCAATTCACCTGTACCGCATGTGTTTGGACTGTGGGGGAAACCGGAGCACCGGGAGGAAACCCACGCGAACGCAGAGAGAACATGCAAACTCCACACAGAAACGCCAGCTGAGCCGAGGCTTGAACCAGCGACCTAACATATATATATATTCTGTAAATTTCCTCCATTCAGACAATCTGCTCAGTGATCGGGCTAGTTTAACCTCCTAGGATAGAGATGTCAAACTCAATTCCTGGAGGGCCGCAGCCCTGGACAGTTTAGTTCCAACCCTAATTAAACACACCTGATCAAACTAATTGAGTCCTTCAGGCCTACAGGTAAGTGTGTTGGAGCAGGGTTGGAACTAAACTGTGCAGGGCTGCGGCCCTCCAGGAATTGAGTTTGACGTCCCTGTCCTAGGGCTTAGTGGCCACATATGTTGACAGCACGTTTTAGCTCTCATGCCTCATGTCTTGTATTTTGTTTCAGACAGTGTCATCCTGCAACTGTTTTGCAGCTTATGAAATGTGTCAAATACTATTTTAACTGTCCAAAATGTGCAAAAAACATTTTTTACTGATTGTCAAAATATGTTTAAAATATGTGTGGTAATGCATTAAAAAACAGCCAGGAAAAAACTGCTGTGTTCAAGGCTGAAATATAGAGTTTTTCAATCAATTACAGAATGGTGACTTGTGTTGGTATTGTGTTTTATGGAAATTCAGACCACGAGTCCACATAAATGGACATTATTTTTCTCTAAAAGTACATCATATAAAAAGATAATACTTGGTTTTTATTCTAATAAGGTTTCAATAAGCCAAAATAGCAAAGAGAAAGAAAAAAAATGCATGTAAAAAAACAGCTTGGGCCTCAAGAGGAAAAGTTTATGTATTTTTCTTGTCCAAATATCTCAAAATTCTTGGACCCATGTATATTCATCTGTCATTTTCCTCCATTCAGAGCTGCTCTGTGATTGGGCTACACTTGAATCTCATTATAATATGCATGACTTTGATTTATTCAGCGTCATGCATAAACATGCGTACACTTTAAAAAAGACCTCCTAATGTTTGCGCATTTTGTGATTCTCAAATGTTTCCTATTTACTTGTGTTGGGGAATTGCATTATGGGATGCTGATCTCTGCTCTGTCCACTTTTGATGTTGAAAATTCAACTCTACAGTTTAACAAAGTGACTTTAATTGACATTTTAGTCGTTTGAAATAATATAATGTAAATGAAATAATATATAGAGAACATATCAATATATATATATCAACATCTACAGAATATATAAATAGAAAGCCCATAATGCAATCCAAAAGCATAAATACAGTAATAACATGAATCATAAAATATGAAAGCTGCTAATTTATGGACAGTTTTTAACTTGTTTCAATTCCAAATATCAAGCGATTCTTGGGTATTTTGGAGGGTATAGGGAGCAGTTTCTGATACAGCTTCTTCATCTGTAATTTTCCTCCATTCAGAGCGGCTCGGTGATTGCGCTAGTTCTCCGATCAGCAGGTGAGGAGGTTAATCTAGCGACTAGCGCTGCTGGTTTGATTACGCCACTATTTGAGCCCAGCGTTTCTCTCTTTTCACCCACAGCTCTTCTTCTGTCAGCCCTCCGTGGCCTCTTTCGGGGCGTCTTAGCATCCGTGTGTGTGTGTCTGGGTAATTATGCTCAAGCCGGGACAAAAAGCGCATGGCACTGCACATTAGCATAATGATTTACGAGGGAGGTCACGCAAGGCAAAGCGGAGCGGAAATTAGCCGCTTCGGGCGACTGGCAGCAACATCATTATGTTATGCAAAAGATGCTTGACGCTAATGCCTTAATAAATATGCTGCGTTTAGATTTACGCACGCCGTGTTATCACTGGGATAAATGCAAATATAAAAACCATTCGAGTCAAGTCCTGCCTCAGAATGGACTGTGTGCATGTGCGATAGCGTTTCTCAAGAGGGCCGAAGCTTAATTTAGAGCCCGTATCTTTATGTTGTATGCTTTTTTTGCAATCTTCTCATCTCAGATGCTTGCATTTAAACTGCAAATAATGCTTTTCTAGTCCAAATATCTACAAATAAATTAAGGAGCATTTTCTAGACCAGCAAAACATAGAGACGTGTTTTCAGAAATAATGAGTCAAAATTAAAAGAGTTTTTTATTAAAACAAGCAAAATAATCACGTATTTGCTTACGCCAATAGCAGATTATTTTGGTTGTTTAAATGAAAAACTCACTTCATTTTAATTATTTCTTAAAACAAGACTATATTTGTCACTGAAGAATATAGAGGTATATATAAGCTATATTAGAAATTGCTTATTATACCTTCATAAATACCCAAGAGTGTTAGGATATTTGGACAAGAAACCAGACTAACACTTAAACTAGCCCAATCATGAATGGAGGAATATTACAGAACAATAGACGTGTATCTAAAATCGCCCATTTACCCTCAAAAATACCCAGCAATTGTTTATATTTAGACTAGAAACAAGACAAAAACTTGAACTAGGCCAAGAGCAGCTCTGAGTGGAGGAAAATTACAGAACAATAAACATGTGCAAAAACCCTTATACGCTCATAAATACCCAAGAATGTTGAGATATTCAGACCAGAAACCAGATAAACACTTAAACTAGCTCAATCACAGAGCAGCTCTGAATAGAGAATTATACAAGAATATACATGTGTAGAAAATCACAAATATACCCTCAGAAATACCCAAGAATTGTTGATATTTGCGTTAGAAACGAGACAAAAACGTGTCAGTGCCAAAAGGAAGCCCTATGTTAACAGTGTCCAGAAGTGCTGTAGACTTCTCTTGGCTCTCTTGTATATGTATACATGATTTTTTTATGATTTCTGACCAATATTAGACTTTGTCCTGATTTATGTTTCAGATATAATCATTTGCACTAATCATTTTGATCAGAATAAATCCAAATTGTTTTTCACAATACTTTAAACATGGGAAAACTGAAGCACTGAGCCATTGTTTCATTGTAATTTTATTAATACATTTTTTAATTAAAGTTGTTGGTAATCTGCTGTCAATTTCTGCATGAATAACCCTGCTGTGTTTGTCCTCAATTTGTTTAATCACTTTTTGTCATGGCAAGGTAATTAATTAAGTACAGTAGAGTCAATTAAGTGTTTCACTGGAGTAGAACAGACGCTGTAAACTTAGCTTCATGCTTGATGGAAGTGTTATGTAAGGATGCTGAATGTAGACACTTGAGGAACTGAATATAAAACAATTACAAACTTAATACTGTTCAATATTCCAGCCCAGGCCCAATGGAAATACATGCTTCGGTGCATTTTTGTGAAATGTAAAATACATTACTTAGTGTAATTTTGTTGTACGTTTCAGATAACAAATCCACTAGAGGGCGATGTTTTTACATTTTGCAAATCTTGGTCCGCTATACGTCATTGCTCTGCATTGATTCCTAGTCATTGTTAAGAAATGTTAATAGAAATAAACATTTTTCTGCTGAAAATATGTACATGAGGATGACTTGCAAATATATTTATGACCTTTTAAATATATAAAATCCACTAGAGGGCACTGTCTAAATTTTTTAAATCTGAAATCTGTTACGTAGGGTACGATTTGTTGTACGCTTCAGATTACTAATCCACTAGAGGGCACTCTATGTTTTGCTAATCTGAAAACTGTTAATTGGGTTACCTTTGTAAAGCATCTAACAAATCCACTAAAATACAACATTTTTGCTAATTTTAAATGCAGCGTGCTTCATTTCGTCATCGCTCTCCTAGTGACTGTAAAGAAAAGTCAATAGAAATCAATTGTTTTTCTGCTGAAATTATCTGCATGTGGATGACTGACAGATGTATTCTCTAATGAGTTTTCAATCATATTAAACAAATCCACTAGAGGGCGGTGTCTACACTTTTTAAATCTGAAATATGTTACCTAGTGTTTGATGTATGTTTCAAATGACAAATCTGCTAGGGATTTATGCTATACATGTTTTTGAAACTAAAATACATTACTTAGGGTACATTTTGTTGTACGTTTCAGATGACTAATCCAATAGAGGGTGCTGTGTGTGTGTATATATATATATATATATATATATATATATATATATATATAATTTTATTTTGAAATGCATTACTTAGGGTACATTGTGTTGTATGTTTCAGATGACAAATCTACTGCAGGGCCCTGTATATATTTTTAACATTTTTTAAATGCATTACTTAGGGTACATTTTGTTGTACGTTTCAGATGACAAATCCACTAGAGCGCGCTGTGTATATTTAAAAAAATAAAAAATAAAACGTTACTTAGGGTACATTTTGTTGTACATTTTAGATGACAAATCCACTAGAGGGTGCTGTATATATATTTTTAAAAAAAAATTTAAAACATTACTTAGGGTACATTTTGTTGTACGTTTCAGATGACAAATCTACAAGAGGGCGCTGTATATATTTTTTAAAATAAAAAACGTTACTTGGGGTACATTTTATTGTACGTTTCAGATGACAAATCAACTAGTGGGCGCTGTATGCATTTTGAATCTGAAATACATTGCTTAGGGTACGTTTTTTTGGTCCATTTCTGATGACAACATCACTAGAGTGTGCTGATTGAATTTGTGAAACTGAAATACATTACTTAGTGTACATTTTGAAGTGCGTTTCATATGACAAAAACACTAGAGGATGCTGTCAACATTTTGCAGATCTTAAACATATTACTTATTGTACAATCTGTTGTACATTTCAGATGCCAAATCCACTAGAGGGCGGTGTCTACACTTTTGCGAATGTTAAATGCAGTGTGCTCTGCTAGACTTTTTCCCGAGTGACTTTTAAAAATAAAAAGTCAATAGAAATCAATGTTTTTCTGCTGAAAATGTGTGCATGCGGACGACTGACAGATGTATATCTAATGTGCTTTCAGGCAAGGTCTAACATTAGATCGGGGCCGATTCCAGCGCTGTAGGCCACGGCGCGTCCCAGCTGAGGATCACACACTCTGGACATCTGACAACACTTCACAGGCCGAGGTCACAAGCCAAGCCTGCTGCTTTTATTCAGCCCAGCTGGCTCTCATTTTACGCCTTCAGCCGTGTTTGTGACTCCAAGTGGCCCGTGTTTTCACTGCTGGAGTCTGCCACCGTCTGCAGCCGGAGGGTGTCTGCAGATCATGACCACAGCATGTGCGATAGGTAGGAGGAACATGCTGTTATGTCCATGTTGTGACTTAAGTTGATGTAGGACTATAAGAATGATTAAATAACGCTTGTATTATTGTTTTATAGTCATAATGTGAAATAATTACCATGACATTTATATATGTTAATCCGCTTTAAGAACGGAATACAGTTAGTTTGGTTTTCATCAAAGTTTCCAGTCGCCATTATTGCTGTCAAGTGGAAAAGACTGCACAATCCATCCATATATAGCCTACACATGACAGCTTGTAAACTGATTTACAAGTTCTGATTTCTAAAACATCTGTAGACCTAAAGCCAATAAAATGGCAGGAGGAAGATTGGGGAGGAGTTATAAACCTACAGCCAATGAGAGAGCAGATACACACCATAGGGAGGAGTTATAGACTTCCAACCAATGAAAGAGCAAGATACATGGCAAAGAGAAGTTTGGGATGGAGTAATAGACCTCGAGCCAATGAAAGAGCAAGATAGAGGTCAAAGAGAAATTTGGGGAGGAGTTTTAGACCTACAGCCAATGAGGAAGCAGATACATGCAAAAAAAAAGGTTTGGGGAGGAGTTATAGACCTACAGCCAATGAGAGAGCAGATTCACACCAAAGGGAGGGGTTATAGACTTACAGCCACTAATAAAACAGATAGACTTCAAAGGGAGGGGTTATAGACCTACAGCCAATGAGAGAGCTGGTACACACCAAAGGGAGGGGTTATAAACCTACAGCCAATGAGAGAGCAGATACACACCAAAGGGAGGAGTTATAGACTTCTAACCGATGAAAGAGCAAGATACATGGCAAAGAGAAGTTTGGGGTGGAGTAATAGACCTAGAGCCAATGAAAGAGCAAGATAGAGGTCAAATAGAAATTTGGGGTGGAGTTTTAGACCTACAGCCAATGAGGAAGCAGATACATGCAAAAAAAAAAAAGGTTTAGGGAGGAGTTCTAGACCTACAGCCAATGGGAAAGCAGATACACACCAAAGGGAAGTTTGGGGAGGAGTTATATACCTACAGCCAATGAGATAACAAGATAGAGGTCAAAGGCAAGTTTGGGGAGGAGTTATAGACCTACAGCCAATGAGAGAGTGGATAAACACCAAAGAAAAGTTTGGGGAGGAGTTTTAGACCTACAGCCAGTAAAAGAGCAGATAAACACCAAAGAAAGGTTTGGGGAGGAGTTATAGACCTACAGCCAATGAGAGAGCAGATAAACACCAAAGAAAAGTTTGGGGAGGAGTCTGCATTGATTATGAAGGTGATTTTGCGTAGCTCTTCAGTGAACTGCAGCTCTGTGTAAATGCTGCTCCATCTGAAAGCACCTGCTGGAGGTTCACTAGAGCCGGCTTCACTGATAAAAATCCTCTTCAAATAATTGCCTGTCCCTAATGTACGCATGGATTATGCAATGCTGTCCCAGCTAAACAATTTCCACTGAAAATGCCGTTAGATCTGTTTCTCCAATCACTATTAAGCTCTTTGAAGGGCAGTGAAGGACACATCATGGATTAGTTCAACAAATATCAGCTCCCTTCCATACTTCAAACCAAATTGCACTGAGCGTATCATAGCAGGATTGATCATGATTACGCCTCTCAGTATCTCCCATTTCTTGAGTTTAGCACACTTTCATCTGGATTGCAGATCAAGTTTTATTTGCTAAACGTCATTTGATATTACCTATCAACCAAACATGCTCGCTGATGTAATTATGGAGTTTCATTTGGGCAGATATTCAGTGATTTCACTCAGAATTGTCTGTATAATCAGCCCTTTAGTCGCTCTTATCGGCACGCCTGTTGTGCAAATCTGAGAGCAATTAACTGTGAGAGTGTGTGTTATTAGCCGTGACCTTTCAGGATTCTCCTTGGATGGTTTTTTAGAGGAAGATGAGGGTTGGCAGGGAGAAACGGAGGCTAGGAAACTCTTACCCATGATCCTCTGTGTTTTCAGTCAGTGTTATGCGTTGCAAATCGACCTGTTGTAACTCACAGACTTGATCTAAAGATGAAGCAGTAGGTTATAAGTAAGCACACACTGAATCTGTCTTACTGCTGCGTATCTCCACTGTAATAATGTACTGTATGTTGTGATTCACGAGTGTTTTGTGTTCATTTCTGGTTGTGAATAGCATTATGGGATGTTGATCTCTGCTCTGTTCACTTCTGATGTTGAAAATTTAACTGTACTGTTTAGCAAAGTGACTTTTATTGGCATTTTAGTGGTTTGAAATAATATAAGAAATAATATATAGAGAAATAAGTCTGTATAATAACAGAAAATGTGCTGCAGTTTATGATAAAATCATTGTGACTCCTGATGAAAGAGGTAATATAAAGCAAACCGAGCTTTCTGCTCAAGAAAATGTACAATTCTGGTAAAATTGTTGAGTTGAATTGAATTTATTTGACGCAAAAAATCGTATTGCAATTTGCTTCATTTTTTTTAGTTAACTCAACAAAAAGGTGCCCTATAATGAAAATCTGGGTGTACCAAAGCAGAGTAGAATAATAAGAGATCAATACATGGAGCCATGAGCCTCAAGCCTGGTTTATAACTCTGCGTCAACTGACCAGCGTAACCCACGGCGGATGCAACACGCGTGTGCATTTATACTTCTGCTGCTGTCTCTGTTGGTCTGCATTAACACGTCTAAAACGCTAGTTGGCAGTGAGGTGTAAACGTTCCTCTGTGTCGAGTTTCTTCGCTGCTGTTTTGGTTTTCCTAAACACTTCCGGGATGTACAAGTGGCTCAAACTCGCTCATTTTGAGGCAGGAACTTTCCATCCGGAGCTCCTTCACAGGACTCCACACTTGTAAACAATCACTTCATCAGGCTCACACCATTCGTGCGCTACCAAGCCGACCAATCACAGAGCTTGCGCTAGGCGTCGTTGGGATGTGTAGTTACATTTTTGAGAGGTGCACGTCAGCGACGCCGACGGGCACGACGAAGGGCTATGCGTCAGCGCCATAGCATAGGCCGGCGTTTGATGCAGAAGTATAAATCAGCCTTCAGACACCACTGTGTTCTGGTTATTATGTAAATGTTATCAGTGTAAAACCGTGTTGGACAACGGGTCAATCATAGGACAAAACACACTGTGATAAGACTCACATTTGCATGTTGGCCTACTTTAGGTCATTCATCCAGACCTGATGTCATCAAGAGAACACAGACCCATATGTAGGTCTGAGATCATTAATATGCACGCCTCAGGCTGCGTTTGATAAGCAACAATGTTTTTTAATGAGCAAACATTTAGAAATACAGAGGGAAAGATTTTAATTTAGTTTTAGAGAAATGAAGGCGATGTAAACTATAATATTGAATTAATTTATGTCTCGAATTTATTGAATCTTTTTTTTTTTATTCTCGACAAGGCTTCTTCCCAGATCTCATCAGCCACTTCTTCATTTAAATGCATGGCCCTAGCTGACGTAATGTGCTTAGTGCATATTGGAGCCTCAAAAACACAAGCAAAGCTTGATATCAGGTGTCTAGTATTACGGTTAACACAGTACATCTTCATCTGTCTGTTTTGTAAAGTTCAATTATAATTTAGTTTTTTGCACATCTCGTGAGCAAAATAGGTTAATGTTACTCTGACTGGGCTTAGATACACAGTGTACCTACAGTTTAAACTTTACAAAATTGCACAAATTATTTAAATATTCCTTAAAGCGGTTGCATTAGACCAACGAAGCATAAGAAATATGTTGAACATTACTTCCAGCGCGCCCTCCAAAACACTACATTTAAAATACAAATGCATGAGCGCTTTCAGGCTTGGGTGAAAAAGCAGAAAAGACATTTATTTTTTTGTCTGGGAAGGTTCATAGGATGCGTTCTCATTTCTCACCTCCAGCAGAAGAAGATTCATGAGGGCTCCACCTGTCAGCAAGATAAATGGCACACATTACTGCACATTTACTGTACCATCAAGACCTTTCATTTCTGTAGCACCACATAGAGACGTAAATGTCAGGTTGGGGCAGTCTGGGTTTCTTTAGCTTTTAAAAATGAGTTTGTGTGTTAGGAGCGGCCCTCTTTTAACCCTCCTGTGGTCTCATAATTGTGTATACACCAATTGCCCTTTGGGTCAAAATGAGCCACCTTTATTAGAGCTCTAAAATAAAGCAGATCGAGTTCATTTCAATCCTTCAATCTCAGAAACAAGCTCATCTTGATCACACACTCAGTAAATGCTTGTGTTTTTTTTTTTGCTCATCATTAATGAGTACATCCTATTTTGAAAATTAACTTTTATATTCATTTCATATCAGTTAATAGGTCATATATTTTGATCTTAAAATATAAATTATGGTGTACTCATTTTTGTACTAACATTGTCCTAAGTTATTTTGTTAGATACTGTAAGCTCCAGATGTGGCTTCAGCACTGACTAATCTAATGCATATGCACACATATAATCTTGTAAAGCTTCCTGTGGAAAATATAAATTTAAAAGAGAGATTTGTGAGGGGTGAACTCAAATATTTTTGCTTTAATAACATTTGTGTGACTTCATGTCTGTGCATGCAGCATCAGGTTTCTATTTTATTGCTTCTTTCCCTTTTTTTTTTTTTTTTTTTTGCAGTGTTGATTAAAACAAATGACACACTTCTGGTGGGCTTGAACACAATAGCCAATCAGATGCATTTATTCACCACTGAAAACACCAGAGTTTAGTGTCGAGCTAATGGCTGAAGTCCCTCATCATAAACAATACAGTAGATTTGACAGCTTCAGCGATTATAACAGGAGGGATTATCGTCATATGAATATTTTGTCTCAACAATGTGTATATATATATATATATATATATATATATATATATATATATATATATATATATATATATATATATATATATATATATATATATACTTTTATCTCATAATTCTGAATTAATTAACCTGAAGTTGGGACTTTTATGTCAGAATTCACACCTTACAACGCAGAATAACAACTTTTATCTCATAATTCTGACTTTATAACACACAATTTGTGACTTTTATCTCATAATTCTGAATTTATTACCTTGAAGTTGGGACTTTTATCTTAGAATTCTGACTTTATGACTTACAATTGTGACTTTTATTATAATTCTGACATTATAACTCAGAATTACGGCTTTTATCTCATAATTCTGAATTTATTAACTTGAAATTGGTACTTTTATGTCAGAATTCACACCTTAAAACTCAGAATAACAACTTTTATCTCATAATTCTGGTTTTATAACTGAGTTTATCTCATAATTCTGACTTTATAACACAAAATCGTAAATTTATAACACAATTGCAGCTTATCTTAGAATTGTGACTTTTTAACTGGGACTTGTATCTCATAATTTTGACTTTATAAAACAACATTTCTAATTTTATCTCAAAATTCTGACTTCATAATGCAGAATTGTGACTATTATCTCATAATTGGGATTTAGTACCCAGAATTGTGACTTTTATAGTATAATTCATGTTTATAACATAGAATTATGACTTTTATCTCAGAATTTAGTATTATTTTGCTGTTTGTTCAAATATCTATTTAAATGAGCTGAATCAACAGGAGTTAATTATTTTGGAACAACTTAATTGTTTTACATTCAATCCACTCAAATTTGCAAAAACAATTAAGATAACTTAATCGACTTTATAACTCAGAATTGGCTTTATAGCTTCTGACTTTATAACTCAGAATTGCAACTTTTATCTCAGAATGCATTATACCAAAAAGTCACAATAACCATTTTATTTCTGTATTCATTGGCTGAAATAGGCCTCCATAGCTAGGTGAAAGAAGTTATGATAAAAGATTTATCAGCCGAAAATGCGGCTATATTCCAGCGCTCTCTCCCTGCGCTCAGCCCTTCAGCAAATGCATCAGAAACACAGAAGTGTCTGCTTGACATGACAGAAAAGGATATCATGAGGTGAGCAGAGACGCGGAGCAGCATTTCCATACATTTCTCACAGGGCAGCTGTCAAACGCATCAAATCTGGCATTAAAGAGTGCTGACGGACTCCAGATGAGCTGCAGAAAATACACACGCACACAAATCTCTGAGGCCTGAGCAATCATCTGCGCTATTTTGTTGAGCAAAATAGACTAAGCAACATTTTGCATGGAGCATCACACTGTATCACTGCCATCTTTATGAATCCTCTTATAATCTCTTTCTGCTTTTAAAAGAAATTATATATATATATATATATATATATATATATATATATATATATATATATATATATATATATATATATATATATAAATTTTGAACTATTTGCATATTATTTAAACAAATACACTGTAAAAAATTATTTGACACTTTTCTCAAAAAACAGAAGAAACTTGTAATAAAAAATAGTCAACTAATCGCTTTAACAGCAACAGGTTTACTTACTTTATTAAAGTAAAGTCAACTAATCGCTTTAACAGCAACAGGTTTACTTACTTTATTAAAGTAAAGTCAACTAATCGCTTTAACAGCAGCAGGTTTACTCACTTTATTAAAGTAAAGTCAACTAATCGCTTTAACAGCAGCAGGTTTACTCACTTTATTAAAGTAAAGTCAACTAATCGCTTTAACAGTAACAGGTTTACTCACTTTATTAAAGTAAAGTCAACTAATCGCTTTAACAGTAACAGGTTTACTCACTTTATTAAAGTAAAGTCAACTAATCGCTTTAACAGTAACAGGTTTACTCACTTTATTAAAGTAAAGTCAACTAATCGCTTTAACAGCAGCAGGTTTACTCACTTTATTAAAGTAAAGTCAACTAATCGCTTTAACAGCAGCAGGTTTACTCACTTTATTAAAGTAAAGTCAACTAATCGCTTTAACAGTAACAGGTTTACTCACTTTATTAAAGTAAAGTCAACTAATCGCTTTAACAGCAACAGGTTTACTTACTTTATTAAAGTAAAGTCAACTAATCGCTTTAACAGCAACAGGTTTACTTACTTTATTAAAGTAAAGTCAACTAATCGCTTTAACAGCAGCAGGTTTACTCACTTTATTAAAGTAAAGTCAACTAATCGCTTTAACAGCAGCAGGTTTACTCACTTTATTAAAGTAAAGTCAACTAATCGCTTTAACAGTAACAGGTTTACTCACTTTATTAAAGTAAAGTCAACTAATCGCTTTAACAGTAACAGGTTTACTCACTTTATTAAAGTAAAGTCAACTAATCGCTTTAACAGCAGCAGGTTTACTCACTTTATTAAAGTAAAGTCAACTAATCGCTTTAACAGCAGCAGGTTTACTCACTTTATTAAAGTAAAGTCAACTAATCGCTTTAACAGTAACAGGTTTACTCACTTTATTAAAGTAAAGTCAACTAATCGCTTTAACAGCAACAGGTTTACTCACTTTATTAAAGTAAAGTCAACTAATCGCTTTAACAGTAACAGGTTTACTCACTTTATTAAAGTAAAGTCAACTAATCGCTTTAACAGTAACAGGTTTACTCACTTTATTAAAGTAAAGTCAACTAATCGCTTTAACAGCAGCAGGTTTACTCACTTTATTAAAGTAAAGTCAACTAATCGCTTTAACAGCAGCAGGTTTACTCACTTTATTAAAGTAAAGTCAACTAATTGCTTTAACAGCAACAGGTTCACTCACTTTATTAAAGTAAAGTCAACTAATCGCTTTAACAGTAACAGGTTTACTCACTTTATTAAAGTAAAGTCAACTAATCGCTTTAACAGTAACAGGTTTACTCACTTTATTAAAGTAAAGTCAACTAATCGCTTTAACAGCAGCAGGTTTACTCACTTTATTAAAGTAAAGTCAACTAATCGCTTTAACAGCAACAGATTTACTCACTTTATTAAAGTAAAGTCAACTAATCGCTTTAACAGTAACAGGTTCACTCACTTTATTAAAGTAAAGTCAACTAATCGCTTTAACAGCAACAGGTTCACTCACTTTATTAAAGTAAAGTCAACTAATCGCTTTAACAGTAACAGGTTTACTCACTTTATTAAAGTAAAGTCAACTAATCGCTTTAACAGCAATAGGTTTACTCACTTTATTAAAGTAAAGTCAACTAATCGCTTTAACAGTAACAGGTTTACTCACTGATCAAATACCACTAAAGCTAAAATGAAAATTATATTAAAATAAAAATATATGCATTTACAAATATAATTTAAAACATAAAATTTGGCAATAGTGCATTTAATGTATATATTATTGGAGTTTAAATCTATTAAGGTCTCCAATTCTGCATCAATTTGACCAGAAATATATTAAACAATAAATAATACTTTAAAAAATATATTACTTTGAAATAGGTATTTTATTTGCTAACAGAATTTAACAATATAATTTATTTCTGTTATTCAAAGCAGATCTTTTCCATTATTTGTCATATGTATTATTATTATTATTCATATTATCATGTTATTAGTAGTTGTAAGTTGTCTTATTGTGGGTAGTGTAGTTGTAGTTTGTGGAGTCTGCGATCAAACGTGCGAATGGTTTTAGCGACTCCTTCCACGTTCACATGCCTAAAGAAAGTGCATCCATCAAATAGAGTTTAATCTCTGGAACAAAGATGAATCTTGTGGCAGTGAATGAGATCTTTGACTCTGCGAGGCTGGGATGGAAATGAGAGCGTGTTTTCTGGGGCCGCGGAGCCGTACCTCTCTCTTTGTGCTGCTGTTCCTGGACTCTCCAGGGAAGATGGATGTCTTTTCAACCCTTACATCTGACTTGTCAACATAAATCATGGAGAACTGGGCCAAACAGGGGCCATTGGCATCAAACTGATGGGAAAAAATTTACTCACGGCTTGACTGTGAAGTGGACTCATTAGGACACGTTTAACTCCTGATGATAAGCTGAGATTGAGACATATGCGCGGTGTCATGCATGCGTGTGACATATTAATGTGCCTCCAATAGGAAACATGTCAAGCGCTTTTGTAATTACTTTCTTTCGGAGCTCATAGCAGGTATCCTTCAAAATAACTCATGCAAAAAATGAGTGAAGCAGTCTGAACTATCTAAGAGCAGTCTAAGCCAGCTAAGACCATTTTGAACCAGCTAAAACTGGTCTTAACCAACCAGTTTAAACCAACTAAGTCTAAACCGGCTAAGAACAGTCAAAACCAGCTAAGACCAGTTTAAACTATCTAGGAACAGTCTAAACCAGCTAAGACCTGGTTAAACCACCTAATACCAGTCTAAACCAGCTAAGAAAAGGCTAGACCAGTTAAGACCAGTTTAAACTATCTAAGAACAGTCTAAACCAGCTAATACCAATTTAAACCCCCTAATACCAGTCTAAACCAGCAAAGAAAAGTTTAAACCAGCTAAGACCAGTTTAACCCATCTCAGAACAGTCTAAACCAACCAAGACCAGTTTAAAATATCCCAAAACAGCCTAAACCACCTATGATCAGTTTAAACCATCTATGAATTGTCCAAACCAGCTAGTTAAGAATACTCTTAACCAGCTAAGAACAGTCTAAACTAGTTTAAACAAAACAAAAAAACAATAGTTTAGACCAGTTTAAACCAGCTATGGTCACTCTAAGCCAACTAAATCCAGTTTAAGTCAACTAAGAACAGTCTAAACCAGCTTAAATCAGTGTAAACCATCTAAGAACGGTTTATACGAGCTAAGAACAGTCTAAACCATCTAAGAACAGTCTAAACCAGCTTTGAACAGTCTAAACCAACTAGAACCAGTCTAAACCAGGTAAGAACAGTTTAAATTAGATGAGAATATTCTAAACCAGCTAATATCAGTTTAAACCATCTAAGAACAGTCTAAACCAGCTAAGAACGGTCTTAACCAACTAGTACCAGTTTAAACTTTCTAAGAATAGTCTAAACCAGCTAAGAACAGTCTAAACCAGATAATAACAGTCTAAACCAGTTAAAAAATAATCTAAACCAGTTTAAACAAAACAAACCAAAAAAAAAAAAAAACATTAGTTTTGACCAGTTTAAACCAGCAAAGGCCACTCTAAACGACCTAAAACCAGTTTAAACCAACTAAGAACAGTCTAAGTCAAATAAGACCAGTTTAAACCAACTAAGAACAGTCTAAGTCAAATAAGACCAGTTTAAACCAACTAAGAGCAGTTTACAAACATCTAAACAGTCTAAGTCAACTAAGACCGTGTAACCCAGGATCACTTTAAACCTGCCAAGAACCAGTTAAACCAGCTAAGACCAGTCTAAACCAGCTAAGACCACTAGTCTAAGCTAGTTTAAACCAAAGAAGCTACAACCAGCAAACTGTAGCAGGTGGGTCAGCGTTTCTCTATAGAGCCAGACATACTGTAGATTATATAATGCTGATGTGGAGAGAAAACTGACAGAATCTTTTTTTTTTTTTTTTTTTTTTTTTACAGATTTTTCATATCAATTAGTGTTAATTAGTGTTTTCAATCAAATGCAATAAAATATGTTGTTTTTGCTAAATCATTAAAAAACAAAAAGCTCAAGCTCGTTTCTGCTCAAGGTTTTCAGGCCCTGATTCTCTCCTCCTCGTCCTTGCTCGTCTGACTGCATTTTTTTTCTTTTCCTTTTTTTTCTTTTCCCCAAAAAGCGAAATCAAAGCAGGGATTTAGAGGGTTTTTTCAGGGGAGCGCGCACTCTCTCCTCCTCCAAGCTGCAGAGCGCGATAAAGAGCGCCGAATTCTTCACGGTCACGCGCAGCGCGGCTGAACACCGACGCCTGATGGACAGAGCGCGCTACTGCACTGAACACACTTAGCTGTATGTGTGTGTGCGCGTGTTTTTGTGACATATAAGGACACAGATGTGTATAATTTCATGGGTATGATACAAGTATTACAAAACGATTGAATTATGATGACATTGCTGCTGTCCTATTTTTTTAAGATGCATTTAAATCATTCAATATGAGAGGTTTTATTCCAGACTTTTCTCTAAGGGGTCAGGTTGGTGTAGGGTTTGGGTAGGGCAATAGTAAATACAGTATAAAACAATGGAAACCTATTTAATGTCCCCACAATTTACTAAAAAAAAATCTGTGTGTGTCTCTCTCTCTCTTTCTCTCTCTCTCTGTGCGTGTGTGCGTGTGTGTGCGTGCGTGCGTGTGTGTATTATCACAACAGTAGTCTACAAATGTCATCTGCACAGGCATGTATGTGTATGTGCATGTATGCGTGCATGCATTTATGTGTGTGCGTGTGTGTGTGTGTGCATGCATGTATTTGCATGTATGTGTATGTGTGTGTGCATATTCACAATAGTAGCCTACAAATGTCATCCTCACAGGCGTGTGTGTGTGTCTGTGTGTGTGTGTGTGTGTGTGTGTGTATTATCACAACAGTAGTCTACAAATGTCATCTGCACAGGCATGTATGTGTATGTGCATGTATGCGTGCATGCATTTATGTGTGTGTGTGCATGCATGCATTTACATGTGTGTGTATGTGTGTGTGCATATTCACAATAGTAGCCTACAAATGTCATCCTCACAGGCGTGTGTGTGTGTGTGTGTGTGTGTGTGTGTGTGTGTGTGTGTGTGTGTGTGTTTGTGTGTGTGTGTGTGTGTGTGTGTGCGTTTGTGTGTGTATGTGTGTGGTATCTGCAATGACAGGCCGGCGGAGGGTTTCAGGAAGCTGCTGATAATTTTAGATTCCCCAGAAAAGCTCAGAGCAAAGACAGAGTGGAGCGGACAGGCATGAATGGAGGAGGAACAGCTCTAAAATAATGACCTCAGCTTCTCTCAGACACGGCCCTCCGTCCACTGCTGTAAAACAACACAGTACAAACACTCACATCACTGTAATTAAGGTGTTATTCTCAGCCATTGTACTTTACTAAGGATTTTTAAAAATGTGTGCTTTTGGTTTTTACTTGAGTACATTTTTTGTGCTGTATCGGTGTTCTTATTGGGCTTTTTTCCTTTTTCTTTATTTTTAATCTAGTCTGCAGTGTTTGGCTGAGAGGGATAATCATTCCATTCCGTCCAGTCAAATCACACAGAAAAATCCCATCAGACTGACCTCAAGACATAAACGCTTTATAACTGCAGCAGCGACTGAGAGACGATTTTCATGATGAAGATGCACTGCCTAAACCATCTAAGTACAGTCTAAAACAGCGAAGAACAGTTTAATCCAGGTAAGAACCGTCTAAAACAGATAAGATCAGTTTAAATGATCTAAGAACAGTCTAAACCATAAGGACAGTCTAAACCATCTAAGAACAGTCTAAACCATCAAGAGACAGTCTAAACCAACTAAGATCAGTTTAAACCATCTAAGAAAAGTCTAAACCAACTAAAACCAGTTTAAACCATTTAAGAACAGTCTAAACCAGATAAGAACAGTGTAAACCAGCTAAGATTAGTTTAAACCATCTAAGTACAGTCTAAAACAGCGAAGAACAGTCTAAAACAGCGAAGAACAGTTTAATCCAGGTAAGAACCGTCTAAAACAGATAAGATCAGTTTAAATGATCTAAGAACAGTCTAAACCATAAGGACAGTCTAAACCATCAAGAGACAGTCTAAACAAACTAAGATCAGTTTAAACCATCTAAGAAAAGTCTAAACCAACTAAGACCAGTTTAAACCATTTAAGAACAGTCTAAACCAGATAAGAAAAGTCTAAACCAACTAAGACCAGTTTAAACCATTTAAGAACAGTCTAAACCAGATAAGAACAGTGTAAACCAGCTAAGATTAGTTTAACCATCTAAGAAAAGTCTAAACCAGCTAAGATCTGTCTAAAAAATTAAAAAACAGTCTAAACCAACTAAGAACAGTTTGAACCATCTAAGAATGGTCTAAACCAACTAAGAACAGACTAACCCATCTAAGATCAGTTTAAACCATCTTAGGATAGTCTAAACCATCTAAGATCTGTCTAAACCAACTAAGGACAGACTAAACCATGTAAGATCAGTCTAAACCTTCTAAGAACAGTCTAGACCAGTGGTGTCAAACTCAATTCCTGGAGGGCCGAAGCCCTGCACAGTTTAGTTCCAACCCTGCTCCAACACACTTACCTGTAGGTTTCAAACAAGCCTGAAGGACTCAATTAGTTTGATCAGGTGTGTTTAATTAGGGTTGGAACTAAACTGTGCAGAGCTGCGGCCCTCCAGGAACTGAGTTTGACACCTGTGTTCTAGACCATCTAAGATCAGTCTAAACCTGCTAAGAACAGTCTAGACCATCTGAGAACAGCAGCATATGCTTTACACAGCAGATGCCCTTCCAACCACAACCTAGTATTGGGAAACACTCATGCACATTCACAGTCACACACACTCATACACTATGGCCAATTTAGTCAATCAATTCCCCTATAGTGCATGTTTTTGCCCTTATAGGTGAAACCGGAGCACTCAGAAGAAACCCACGTGAACACCGGGAGAACATGCAAACTCTACACAGAAATGCTACTGACTCAGTTGGGGCTCGAACCAGCAACCTTCTTGCTGTGACGCGATTGTGCTACCCACTGCGCCACCGTGCTGCTCTAGAACATTTCTTTTTTTATTTATTTATTTATTTATTTATTTATTTATTTATTTATTTATTGTCAAGTAATGGCACTCTTAGTTGAGTCTGCTTTACCAGCACTGCCTCAGTCCTGCAGCAGACAGATTTTTTCCTGGGTCACGCTTGTTTTCTGTGTTCGCCCGGAGCGCATCAGCGTGTGGACGGCCTGAGTCACGCTCACATCTCATTATTACAATACCGCTAAAGAGCTCTCCAAACATCATTAGCGCTGTTTATCACGCATAAGGTCAAGCAACATCTCCAGAACCGGAAACACGGGCTCTGCCAAATCCAAAATAGAGCCATTTGAGCTTCATTAGAGCCGCGGTTCAGCCGGGGAGAAACACACTGATTCATTCATTCAGTTTTACTATTATTATTATCGCGCCACATTTCAAAGCTGGCTAATTGTGTTTTGCATGTTCAGTCGTTTCAAATTGACGTCGAAAAGTCCTCGCTCATTACGACGCAAAGCGACAGCTCCATATTGCTTTTAAATCTGCCTCGCAGTTATGCTGAATTATAATTTACATGCTCGGAGATGAAGTGAAATGATGTGCAGTCGGTTATGTAAGATAAAGAGGAAGTGCGTCTTGAGCTCTGACACGCGATGCACGTTACCACAGATTTATTCATATCAGCTGTCGGGACTCATTTTTATTCCTGACACAGACAGCGAAGCTAGCTGGATTATTGGAAACGGCATGCTGAGGGGAGAGTTTTATTGGAAAAGATCTGTGTTCGTGGAGGAATCTTCTACATGTAGCACTGTAAATAGACATCAGTGCATGGACAGTTTCTGTGTTTTGTGTTTACTTGTGGGGGTGAATTGCATTATGGGATGTTGATCTCTGCTCTGTCCACTTCTGATGTCAAAAATTCAACTCTACAGTGACCTTTATTGACATTTTAGTAGTCTGAAATAATATAATTAGGACTTTACATTAACTTTTTTAATCACCGGCCAGGGCGACGCAGTGGCGCAGTGGGTAGCACGTTCGCCTCACAGCAAAAAGGTTGCTGGGTTGCTGGTTCGATCCTCGGCTCAGTTGGCGTTTCTGTGTGGAGTTTGCATGTTCTCCCTGCCTTCGCGTGGGTTTCCTCCGGGTGCTCCGGATTCCCCCACAGTCCAAACACATGCAGTACAGGTGAATTGGGTAGGCTAAATTGACCGTAGTGTATGAGTGTGTGTGTATGTGTGGATGTTTCCCAGAGATGGGTTGCGGCTGGAAGGGCATCCGCTGTGTAAAAACTTGCTGGATAAGTTGGCGGTTCATTCTGCTGTGGTGACCCCGAATTAATAAAGGGACTAAGCCGACAAGAAAATGAATGAATGAATGAATCACCGGCCACTGTGGCCACTAGTTTTCCAATGTTACTAGCCACTCTGCATTTTCACTAGCCACAATTTTGTTGTTGGGGAAATCTATTTTATATGCATAAATTTGGCGTTGACATGTTAAAATTACTTGATTTAAATTGTGTGTTATGTCCACATCCCTCCTCATTTATTTCACTTCTTGTGTGTCGAGTATGAGCTTGCTTAATGAGCATGAGCAAATGAGTCATGGTTTCACAGTGTTATATTGCAGTTAGTTTTTATTTCACATGACTTTTTTTAGAGCTCAAAATTAACGATGACCCAAATTTATCTCTATAACCACATGAAACAATAATTATTTCTCAGCCACAACTTTTTCATGTGTCAAAACAAGCAAAATATAGCTGTATACTATACTTTTTATTTAACAAAAAATTTATTAAAAAAGAAAGGAAAGCAATTGACTTTTAAAAAATAACTATTGTCATGTATCAAAAATATGCACAGTAATCTGTCCTGGATAAAGATCTCTCGGATCACCAGTAACTGCAAATAAATGGAGAGTTCATCTCCCATTAAAGCAATTTTGTAAAAAAAAAAAAAAAAAAAAAAAAAAAAAAGGTAATTAAACCATTTTAACAAAAATAAAAGCAAATAAAACCGTCAGCAAATGAAAGCAGGTGAAACAGTGTGTGATAATGAAAGAATGATCACATGCACACGGTTAACTTTAGGCCATTTAATAATCTGTTAAAAGTGAAAGCAACCGGTGCTGCTTACAAAAAAACACAGTTTGAGCTCTTGAAAGCATCAGGACTGTGGATGCATGTTCATCACTATTTGTCTTGTTTATTTGAAAGAGAAACGATAACAGTTGCGTTTCCAGAACCTTTTCCAGACACGGTTGCTTCACGATTCGGGAGCGCGCACGCGTTAAGCAGTCGCATGCACGCGTTTTAAGCAGTCGCGCGCTTCACATCAGCTGTTAGCGCGAGTGATCATCATCCTCTCATTCGGTATTCACTTGCTTTCTTCTACTCGCGTGAACACAATTATTTTACTTCTCGATTCTAAGATCACATTTGCACGCATTTTGGGTCATCCTTATATTGTCGAACCCTGCTTTTAGGAAAAGTACAATTTAAAAATTATTTTCAACCAGCCAAAGCGGCTAGTGGGATTGTCTGTCTAACCCGCCAAAGCTGAAATCTACCCGCATTTGGTGGGTTGGCTGATGTTAATGTAAAGCCCTGAATATAATGTACTCTCTGAGAAATAAAGGTACGCAAGCTGTCAATGGTGTAGTATCTTTTCAAAAGGCGCACATTTGTACTAAAAGGGTCTATATTGGTACTTCAAAACTATATATTAGTACCTAAACATTTTTTAAGGAACACTTCTGTACTTTTTAGTTACTAATGTGTACCCTTGAGGTATTAATATGGACGAAAAGCTCACATACACTGTAAAAAATAAATCCGTAAAATTTACGGTAAAAAAACGGCAGCTGTGGTTGCCAGTGCTGTACCGTTACAAACACGGTACTAACCGTAAAAGTAATTTCTCATTTTCACGGTAAACTACCGTATTTCATTAAGTTATAAATATGTCTGCATTTAAATTACCCACACATGCTTTGATACACAGCTAAACACGTTAGCACACCCATATGCAGGAGGTGATGAAGAAGTTACATAATGAAGCAAAGCTCATCACAATCAACTTTAACCACAAGCAGGAAAGTTTATTAATATATAGAAGGTGCTCAGTGTCATTCACACAGCTACTAAACACCACACGCATAATAATAAAGTCATGAAATAAACATTGTTTATCAACATTACATGTAACATAAATTTCTAATGTACATAACTGATGGGGAAACAGCTAAATAGTAATGTCAACATAAACTATTAAAATGTATGATTGTAGTGCTGTCCCCAGGGACGGACTGGGACAAAAATTCAGCCCTGGCTCTACAGCCACACCAGCCCACATTACCATACGTACTGTTTGTTTGACGTTCAGATTTTGATTATGTCCGCGTAACCTTTGATTGAGTCGGCCCCTCTCGAAATTATCACCGATTGGGCCAAATGCTAATCATTTACTATTACTATTATTACCATCATCAACGTCATCATGATATTCACATGTTGCACGAGATAAAAGCTGCATGTAAAAACACATATAAAAAATAATAATAAAATTAAAAAATAAAAATAAAAAACTGACCGGCCCACATTTAAAAAAATGGTTCGGCCCTTCTGGCATTTGTTTGAATTGCCAGATGACCAGTCCGCCCCTGGCTGTCCCATTTCTTAGGGGTAAATTTTGAAGCCCTTCCCCTTAACCCTCAGTTGTAAGGGCCAAGGGGTAGGGTGATGGGTAGGGGTACAAAATAGAATTAAGTTTGGGCCCTAGCCCTTAGCCCTTCCCCTTACCCCTACAACTCGTTTTGCGCATTCACGTCAAGGGGTAGGGTGTTCCAATTCTCTTATGCTTAAAGGCATAGGACTAAGAGGAAGGAGTGAATACCCCTTCGAACAAAGATTTTTCAGGAGCACACTCAAAACCAAAGGTGAAGAAAATGTCCCAGAATACACCAGCCACAACGGCAGGATGCTCTCGGAAGTTGGAAGATCCACAAATTAGCATTTGTTGTCATTATTAAGAATTCTTACAACAAACAAACACGTTTTAATAGATTTTTAACCGCGTTTGTGCTTTAAAAAATGCTAATAGAATAGAAAGCTAAATTTCGCAGTCTATAATCCATAATAATGACTCCTGTATAGCAGTCCCACAACATGGGTGAATTAGTGGTTCATGTTGAAGACCTCCCCCCCCCATACTTTGTTTCAATGGCCAAGGGGAAGGGGTACAAAAATAGAATTGGGATTGGACCTAAGTCTATCTGGCAATTGGAGAATTCTCAGAATTGTAATGTTTTTGATAAACCTTAGGCTTACTGAGATGCGTTTTCAGCCACCTTTGCTGAAATATTGCTCCATTTTCAGTGTATATTGTGTGGTTTGTAATGTTTTGTCTGATTTTTGCACTAATGGACCTAGTGTCCGGATTAAAAACAATATAAGCATAGTGACAGATGTAGAACAGCAGTGTGTGTGTGTGTGTGTTGTCAGTGCTGGTCAGGTGTGCATGTGTGCTTCAGTGTGAGTGTGTGCTTGATGCTTCTGTCAGTCTATGTCGCTCCTGATCTAAATCTAATCCTCTTAGTCTATGCTGACGTTATCTTCAGCAGCTCAAACACTCTAATGGCTGATGGACAGCCGGCTGCTTCTCACTCAGGGCTGCGTGTTTATGCTAATGAGATGGAGAGATGGGCACTAGTGGGCGGGGCTTTCCCCTCTGATGACACGTACAAAGGGAGAATGTCAATCACAGTGTTTCTGCAGACTGCTTTCATCAAGTCTGATTATAAAAATGAATTCATTTGTACTATTAGAAGCTGGATATATTCACACACTGCTGCCTGTGTTTAACCCTCTTATAAACGTGATGTGTCTGTAATAGGTGGCCTTTGAATGCAATCTTTCAGAGGTGTGTGTGGTGCTCTGCTGCTCCACATGGTAGAGTATAATCACAGCGGAGGGAAAGCCATCACACATTCTGCAGGGGATTGACTATTAATTTTTCAAAACTCATTTTCTGCTGTGTCTGAATGACTTTGGGAACGCATTTTCTCACTCAGCCAACAAATATAGATTGCCAGTGCTATTCTCATCAGAGGCGAAGAAAAGGTTTTCGGCAAGGTGTTCTTTCCACTTGATTTTTCACATTCATATCGCCCGCTCTCAGATCTGTTTCTATATCTGCGACGCATCTCTGGGTGAATGTGTCTCACTGTTCATTACATGTGAATAGATTTCTACTGAGGAATCAATACTGGCCTGATGAAGCATATAGCTAACACACACACACACACACACACACACACACAGAATAATACATATTAATCAATTTATATGGATGTTAGTGTGTGTGCACAGTAAAATGATAACCAGATTACCTGATTTAACCCATAACAATAAATTTCTTGATATAATAGACAACAGAGAGATCAATATTAAATGATGTGCTAATCATTTATTTACATGAATTCTCCAATAGTTACATCCCAGATGGAAAAAATACTGTAGTATACTGCAGTGTTTTGAACCATACTATAGTAAATTACAGGAATGAACCTGTTGTGGAAATTCTGTTGTTTCTATGGTAACACAACAACTACAGTAATTAATCTGTTGTTGTGATTCTACAGTTGCTATGGTAACACTATCTAATATAAACAAATGACCCAAATTGTAGCTTTCTACAACTACATGGTACATTATAGCTTTATGACCTGGTGCGCCCACAGAACTGGCGCTCACTGGATATTTCCTCTTTGTCGTAGCATTCTCTGTGAACCCTAGAGATGGTTGTGCGTGAAAATCCCAGTAGATCAGCAGTTTCTGAAATACTCAGAGCAGCCCGTCTGGCAGCAACAACCATGCCACGTTCAAAGTCTCTTAAGTCCCCTCTTTCCCCCATTCTGATGCTCACTTTGAACTGCAGCAGATCGTCTAGACCATGTCTACATGCCTAAATGTATTAAGCTGCTGCCATGCGATTGGCTGATTAGAAACGAGCAGTTGGTCAGGTGTACCTAATAAAGTGGCC
>NC_133186.1:940000-990000 GCF_049306965.1 Danio rerio | reverse complement strand
AAATTAAACTAAGGGACTAAGCTGAAGGAAAATGAAGGAATAATTAAACCCTTCACATTTTAAGCAGTTCTAACTCAAAAATGTGAACACTTGACTGCAAATCTGTGCCAAATGTTTATGTATTATGCTTATGTACTTTTAGACCGTTTAAACATCATTTTTTAAGGTTACATGATATACAGTGCTCAGCATATGAGTACACCCCTCACTAATCTCTCTTTTAAAGTCACATGTTTAATAGGAAGCTCTACAGTATTATATTTGTGCATATACATCAGATTAGCCATTACTGAAGCCAAATCTGGAGCTTATCTATCAAAATAACTTACGATAACGCTCCAAAAACTAGCACAGCCACATTTATATGTTATAGAAAAATATTAAATACAAATTTTAAAAAGAGGAAAAATCAAGAAAAGCAAAAAAAAAAAAAAATGTTGTTGAAATTATGTCGGTTGTAATTTATTTTTGCAATAATTTGCTTGAATTTAATTGTATTATCTTTCAATTTCTAAATATGTTTGGTGACTAAAATATTATATTAATAAATATATCTGTTTAGTTTAAATGCACCAAAATGCATTGCCTGTATTCACTGAGAAATGGATAAAAATATGAATTTTCAAAATGGACTGTACTCAATTATGCTGTATCAATTTGTCTTGTAAGGTGCAAACTCATTTTCTCCAGCAGGTGTCGCCATTGACTGTGTTTCTGAGACGGAGAAAGAGGTTTATAAATTCTGCAATCATTTCATGACACACACTATAGTAAAACAAAGATTAATCACCAATTAAATAATCAGGGTTTATAGTCGTATAATAGTCATTTAGCAAGATACAAAATAATCATTTGCACAAAAAATCTAATCAAAAAGTAATGTTTCCTAAAATTTAAAAGAAAAATATACATTATACATAATATAAATAGTTCAAATGCTTTGGCAATACTATAGCAACTTGAACTGAGGAGAGAAAATTATTGTTTATGATTATTAATGTCTGTTTTTGTTCCTTATATTTCGATTATATAAGTATATTCTATATTTTACAAATAGTTTAAATGCTTTGGAAAAACTGTGACAACTTAAACGTAAGAGAGAAAATTAATAATAATAATAATAATAATAATAATAATAATAATAATAATAATAATAATAATAATTATTATTATTATTATTATTATTATTATTATTATTAATAGAAGTATTGTCATTTTTGTACATTGTTTTTTGTCATTTTCTATGTATTGTATATTCTGATTATACAAGTATATTCCATATTTTACACAGAGCTAACATGCTTTGAAAATACCATAACAGCTTAAATTTAAGAGAAAAAATGAATAATAATAACAACAATAATAATAACAATAATAATATCATAATTCATATTAGAGTTGTTTTCAGTTTTTGTACATTTTTATCTGTGCATTATATTTATTTCTAATTTATTGTATATTCCGATTTTATAAGTATATTCCATATTTTACACATAGTTAAAACGCTTAAGCAAAACTCTAACAACTTAAACTTAAGAGAGAAAATTAATATTAGTAATTCATATTAGAGATGTTTTCTATTTTTGTTAGTTTTTCTAGTTTTTATTTATTTCTTATTTATTGTATGTTTCATTATTAGATGATGTAAATATATTCCATATTTTATACATAGTAAAATGCTTTGGAAATACAATAACAACCTAAACTTAAGGGAGAATAATAATAATAATTATTATTATTATTATTATTATTAATATTATTATTATTATTAATAATTCATAGTAAAGGTATTGTCAGATTTTGTGCTTTTATATGACATTTTTGGTTATTTATTTCTCATTTGTTGGTTGTTTTATATTTTGATTAAATTTTATTATAATATGATTATATATGATTTTGTTTATTAGTATAGCCTATATTTTATACATAGTTAAAATGCATTGGCAAAACTGTAACAACATACTTGAGAGAGAGAATTCATATTAATATTATTATTAAAGATATTGTCTGCTTTTGTTTCTTTATTTCTGTTATTTATTTCTCATTTATTGTATATTTTATAATTAGATGTAACATATATTCCATATTTTACACATACTTAAAATGCTTACGAAATAATTATGAATGATAATAATTTTAATTAATAATTATTATATTATAATTCATATTAGAGGTATTGTCAGTTTATATTATTATTATTTAACTATATAAGTATAGTTCATATTTTATATAAAGTTAAAATGCTTTGGCAAAACTGTAACAACTTAAACTTAATAAAGGGAATTAATAATAATTAATTTTAGAGATATTGTCTGTTTTTGTTCCCTTTTTTCTGTTATTTATTTCTCATATGTTGTATATAATTTAATGATGTAAGTATATTCCATACTTTATACATAGTTAAAATGCTTTAGAAAAATTGTAACAGTTTAAATATATGAGGGAAAATTAATAATAATAATTATTATTATTATATAAAAAAAGTAATTTATATTAGAAACATTTATATTAGAAGTATTGTCAGTGTTTGTACCTTTATTTATTTGTCATTTATTAAATATTTTGATTATGTAAGTACAGTCCATATTTTACATGGTTAAAATGCTTTGGCTTAAAGACAAATAAGTAAAATAATGTAATGCCAATTAAAGTTTTCGAGCTAATGCTGTTAGATAATGCTTTGTTAATCGCATGAAATTCACCTTAAAGTTAAGTGTTTCATTGATCATCTATTGCTTTATAATAATATCTAGTTTAATGCAGGCGTGTTGCAGCACAGCCTCCAATGGCTGATGAGCGTTTACGGTTGCCAAGCAACAAGTCACTTTATTATGCATTATTACGTTAACATAAATGTCAAATGTTGCGTGTTGCGTTTGTAAATGTGTGTTTAGTTTCCTGCCACATCACAATTTTGCATCTGTAACATTTTTTGCAGCAGAACCTTGAACAGTTGTGGGTTTAGCATTGAGTTCAGTGCTGAATATTGAGCTCTTTCTCTTTCTCTTTTCCCAGTGTTGTTCAGTTCATGAATGACAGACAAAAGCTCTGCCTCCAGCCAGAGACACAAGAACAGAACAGCACTTTTGTCAATCCATGTGCATGAATCAAACACAAAATATAGGGTGAGTTTGACATTTGTTGCTGACAGAATCATGTATATGTGCAGTTTGGAACATATTGTGCCCGATTCAAGGAATTGATCATTATTTAGGGTTATTTGAAACATATTGGTTTAAGTTCAGGTTTTGTTCAGGTTATTTTCTGAATATTTTCTGGTTATGCTCAAATTTTGTTATAGTTATGTTCAGGTTATGTTAAGTTTAAGTTCAGGTTAAGTTCATGTCAAGTTCGTATTTTGTTCAGGTTTTGTTCAGGTTACGTTTTGATTATGTTTAAGTTATGTTCAGGTTATTTTCAGGATATATTCTGGTTATGCTCAGATTTTGTTCTGGTTTTTGTTCAGGTTATGTTCAGGTTATGTTGAAGTTATGTTCAGGTTATGTTCATGTTATTTTTTGGTTATATTCTAGTTTTGTTCAAATTATGTTCATGTTATATTCTGGTTATGTTCTGGTTATATTTAGGTTTTGTTCAGTTTCCATGCTTAATATTTTCTGGTTATGTTCAAGTTATTTTAAAGTTATGGTATGTCCAGGTTTTGTTATGTTATGTTTAGGTTAAGTTCAGGGTTTTGTTCTGGTTATATTTGGGTTATGTTTAAGTTATTTTCAGGTTATGTTTAAGATATGTTTATATTATGCTCAGGCTATGTTCATGTTATGTTCTGGTTATGTTCAGGTTATGCTCTGATTTTGCTCTTATTTTGTTATGGTCATGCTCACATTCTGTTTTAGTTCTCAGGTTTTGCTCAGGTTATATTCATGTTTTGTTTTGGTTGTGTTCTGGTTATATTTAGGTTTTGTTTGATTTATGTTCTAAATATTTTCTGTTTATGTTCAGGATATTTTTAGGTTATGTTATGGTTATGTTCAGGTTAAGTTAAGGTTTTGTTTAGGTAATGTTAAGGTTATGCTCAAGTTTTGTTCATTTTATTTTTAAGTTATGTTCAGGTTATGTTCAGGTTATTTTCAAGTTATGTTCAGGTTATGCTGCAGGTTATGTTCAGGTTAAGTTCAGGTTTTGTCCGGGTTATGTTCAGGTACTATTAAGGTTATGCTTAGGTTTTGTTCATTTTATGTTCAAGCTATGTTCAGGTTATATTATGGTTTTGTTTAATTCATGTTACAGTTATGTTGTGGTTATTATCAAGTTATGTTTCAGTTCTTTTTAGGTTATGCTCAGATTTTGTTCTGGTTTTATTCAGGTTTTATTTAGGTGTTGTTTGGGTTATGTTTATGTTATGCTCAGGTTATGTTCAGGTTAGGTTTAAGTTTTGTTCAGGTTATGTTTAGGTTATGCTCAGGTTCTGTTCATTTTATGTTTCAGTTTTGTTCAGGTTATGTTCTGGTGATTTTCTGGTCATGCTCTGATTATGTTCAGGTTGTGTTCTGGTTATGTTTGTTATGTTTAGGTTATGTTCTGGGTTTATTAAAGTTATGTTTAAGTTATTTTCATGTTATGTTCTGGTTATGCTCAGATTTCATCTTGGTTTTGTTTAGGTTTTATTTTGGTTTTGTTCAGGTTTTATTTTGGTTTTGTTCAGGTTATGTTCATATTATGTTCAGGTTATGGTCATGTTATGTTCTGGTTATTTTTAAGTTATGTTCATCATGTTTTCTGGTTATGCTCAGGTTTCATTCTGGTTTTGCTCAGGTTATGTTCTGGTTATGATCAGGTTTTGTTAGGGCTATGTTCAGTTTATGCTCATGTTATGCCATGTTCATGTTCAGGTAATGTTCTGGTTATGTTCCAGTTTTGCTCAGGTTGTGTTATGTTTAGGCTCAAATTTTATTATTATTATTATTATCATCATCATCATCATCATCATCATCATAGTTTTTGTATTTATTTTTATTTATTTGTTAACAGCTAACAATCCATTAACTTAGTCTTTTAGCTCAATAAAGTCTTACTTCCCTGCCTATTAGCTATCAGTGTAGTTATAGAGTTTAGGTATTGGGTCGTATTAGTTATGTAGAATAAGATCATGCAGAATATGTGCTTTATAAGTACTAATAAAAAGCAAAAATTGTAATAATAAGCAGGTAGTAAATCACTAGTTTATCAATTAAATAATCAATCAGTTTGTCTTTTACTGTCATAACACACACACACACACACAGCTACATTTTTAATGTGATCAATGAGAGAAGGAAATGACAAACAATACTCTGTCAGCAAATCGGCTGAACCATATTGTGCAGAAATGAGTAAATTCGGGCTTCTGCTAAAGAAATGCTTATTGTCACACTTGACCAAACACAAACAATGAATAGTGCTTCACCATCTGCACTTTCCCATTGTCATCACGCTCCGCTCTGACTGGCTCATGTGCAATCATGCCAGCCAATGACGTGGTAAAATATATTAGGAAATTAGATTGGAACGCACACGTCACCGGATCCCATTTTAGCCTGAATTTCTCAATTATTGTCCATTTAATTAGGAGCGCAGCAGCGTGAGTGCATGAAGCTCCTCATCAGTTCATACTGTGCTTCATTTCCTGCATGATTCACTCATAGGTTCATTCATCAGGAAACTTAATCTTGTCTAATTTTTTATATTAGAAAGATAAAACATTGAAGCAAAGCACAATTGGTTATAGTGCAAAAGAAATTATATTCTGCATTATATAAATAATTACATTTATTTGGCTAAACAACTTGAACTAAGAAGAGAGAATTAATATTAAGTAGTACTCTGCAAAAATTAATCGCAATTAAAGCTTGTTTTGCATTGTGTGTGTGTGTGTGTGTTTGTGTGTGTGTGTGTTTGTGTGTGTGTGTGTGTGTGTGTGTGTGTGTGTGTGTGTGTGCATTTGAAAACATGTTTATTTATATTAAGATTTCAATTTCATCTGTGCTTCATCTAGAACTCCACATCTATAATCCTCTTAGTCTATGCTGACGTTATCTTCAGCAGCTCAAACACTCTAATGGCTGATGGACAGACGGCTGCTTCTCACTCAGGGCTGCTGTTTATGCTAATGAGATGGAGAGATGGGCACTAGTGGGCGGGGCTTTCCCCCTCTGATGACACGTACAAAAGGAGAATGTCAATCAAAGTGTTTGTGCAAACTGCTTTCATCAAGTCTGATTATGAACAAACACAATTGATTCATGTTATCATAAGAGGCTGGAGATATTCACACACTGCTGACTGTGTTTAACCCTCTTATAAAGTGATGTGTGAATAATAGCTCCCCTTTAAACTGAAGTCTTGCTCTAATTAATAAAGCACATGTGTAAGGACAAAGCAGTGGCAGTATTTGCTGTAGTCTGACATTGTGGATGTGTAATATGCATGTCTTTGGGTTTGTACTGGATGTTCTGGAGGAGCTGGCATTTGCAAAGTGCTGCTGTGCTTTTTTTGTTACTCAAAGGGTGTCAAAAGCACTCTTTTCTTCTTTAAAATTCTCTGACTTCACCTATTGTGCTTCACAGGTCGCATTGACATGACCTGGCCTTCACCCTGAGCTAACTTAGGTGGAGGAAAAATCTTGTAAAATGTAGATTACTAAAGAATTGGATGTAAAAAAACATATATAATATGTATCTAATATATACAGTTGAAGTCGGAATTATTAGCCCCCTTTTGATTTTATTTTATTTTTTTAAATATTTGCCAAATTATTTTTAACAGAGCAAGGAAATTTTCACAGTATGTCTGATAATATTTTTTCTTCTGGAGAAAGTCTTATTTGTTTTATTTCGGCTAAAATAAAAGCAGTTATTAATTTTTTAAAGAACATTTTTGGGACAAAATTATTAGTCCCTTTAAGCAATTTTTTTTTGATAATCTACAGAACAAACCATCATTATACAATAACTTGCCTAATTACCCTAACCTGCCTAGTTCACCTTATTAACCTAGTGAAGCCTTTAAATGTCACTTTAAGCTGTATAGAAGTGTCTTGAAAAATATCAAGTAAAATATTATTTACGGTCATCATGACAAAGATAAAATAAATCTGTTATTAGAAATAAGTTTTTAAAACTATTATGCTTAGAAATATGCTGAAACAATCTTCCCTCCATTAAACAGAAATTGGTGAAAAAAATAAACAGGGGCGCTAATAATTCAGGGGGGCTAATAATTGTGACTTCAACTGTATATACATATATATATATATATATATATATATATATATATATATATATATATATATATATATATATATATATATATATATATATATATATAATATTAATTCCTTACATTTATATAGCTCTTTTATATGGGCACTCAAAGCGTTTCACTCCAAAATAGTGGAATCCGGGGCTGTTGCTGGGCGCTGCTGTTGCAATGAAACGCTCTATTGAGTGTCGCCTCTTGGTCAGTCTAAGCTCTTTGTTCAAATACAGTTTTAGAGCTTTTTAAGCAAAAATAAAGAGTAAATTTGCAGGCAGAACTTTCATAGGTTTATGATAAAAGGGATTTCCTTCTCATATTTCCAGCTCTACGTTTGAAGTTTTTTCCCATCTGAAACAGGCAGCATTGAGGAAAAGTTGAAGAAGGCTGGTTAGCACATCTGAGGACAAAGCTCTGCTTCAGAAATGCACATTTCAGCTTTTTAATGTTGAGTATATTCCCAGTAAAGACGGCATTTCTGTGCTTAGGGTCTCCATGACTTACACTGACACTTAAAAGCGTCACCTACAAAATAAAGGCACAATATGTAAGACGCTTTCATCAAAATGCCACAAAATCAAAAGACCAGTGTTAAATATTTTGCTGATCTATGTACTTATAACATTTCAAATGCTTTGAAGGAGACTCCAGTCCAGAGAAATCGTCAGTTTTAGCTGATGAGATGCAGTGTGCCTTTATTGCTGTGTCTTTATTCATAAAGTATGGCTGATATATTAACAGCATAAGTTGTGTCGATCTGCTCTTTTACATTCAAAGCAATTTTCAGTTGTTATTTTTATGGTTATCATGCCCGGTGTGATAACACATAAAAGTTTGTTTGTGTGACTATATGAGAAATGATTCAAGTTTTCCTGTTAAAATCTGAAAATGACTCATACATAAAAAGCTTCTGCTTACAGTTGAGTGAAAACAACATTATGATCTCCAGCACATGCACAGGAATCCAAAAATATGAGCAACAGATTCACACATGCTCACATTGATCCACAAAAGCGCACAACAAACAAACACACACACACACACACACACAATCAGTTCACAAATGCACCGGAAGAATGCACAAGTAGTTTTTTGTTTCCTCCACAAATACTCAAGTGTATGCATGATTTGATGCACAAATAAATGCAGGAGTCTTCCTCTTTTTCTCCAGATGTCTGTCTGAAGAAATCATCAAATGTAGTTGAAAGTTTTCTCATGATGACATGCGGACTCCATTAATGATCTTGTGTGTTTCCCAATGCACCTTACAGCTGAAGATATAATTAATTGAAGATAAAATTAAAGCCTGGGTTGCTTTTGGGATGTCTTTGCTTTGTTGTTTGTAGACTATATGATAGATATAGATCCACTAGAGGGCGCTGTCTACATTTGAGATAATGAAACACACTGATTAGAGTATGCTTTAATGTACAGTCCATATGACAAATCCACTAGAGGGCGCTGTCTACATTTTGAGTCAATGAAACACATTTATTAGGGTACGTTTTGTTGTACCTTTCAATGACAAATCCACTAGAGGGCGCTGTCTACATTTTGAGATTATGAAATACACTTATCAGGGTACTTTTTGTTGTACTTTTCAGATGACAAATCCACTAGAGGGCGCTGTGTATGTTTTAAGATAATGAAATGCAATCACAGAAATAAAGGTACGTGAGCTGTCACTGTGGTGGTACCCTTATAAATCTACCTAAAGGGTTCATATTAATACCTCAAGGGTACATATTAGTACCTAAAAAGTACAAAAGTGTACCTCTACAAATGCTTAGGCATTAATATATACTTTTTAGGTACCAATATGGACCATTTAAGTACAAATGTGCACCTTTTGAAAAGGTGCCACACCAGTGACAGCTCACGTATCTTTATGTCTGAGAGTGTACACTAATTAGGGTATATTTTTGTTGTAAGGTTCAGATGACAAGGGCACTGTCTACATTTTGCGAACTTGACATCCATTACTTTGGTTATGTTTTGTTGTACTTTTCAGAAGACAAATCCTCTAGAGGGCGCTGTTTACATTTTGCGATAATGAAATATACTGATTAAGGTACGTTTTGTAGTGGGTTTCAGATGAAAAATCCACTAGAGGGCATTGGCTACATTTTTGTGAACCTGAAATACACTACTTTGACTGTTTTTTGGATATTTTAGATGACAAATTCTCTAGAGGGTGCATCTACATTTTACGGAGTGAAATCGGACCCTTTAAATTACAAGAGTTTACATGTAATCTGTAGACTATGCCCGAGCTGTTTTTATGTGGGTCAAACCAAATGTTGGTTACAAGATAAATTAAGTGAACACAAAAAAAGTTTGTTCATTATAAAATAAAATAAAATAAAATAAAATAAAATAAAATAAAATAAAATAAAATAAAATTAAATTAAATTAAATTAAATTAAATTAATTTTAATTTTATTTTATTTTATTTTATTTTATTTTATTTTATTTTATTTTATTTATTTATTTATTTTTTCTGGGCAAAAAAGTTTGGGGTTGTACAGAGCAAGTCAAATTATCAGTTATTTTTCCTTGGGAAATAATATAGTGCTCCCGTCCTCATATGCAGTGCCTTTTTATCACTTTAATTATTTCATTACGTTTTATCCTATTCTTCTATTTATCCTAGAAAATACGTGACTGGGCTTTACCCTTCAGCTCAAAACTTAATTAATTTCTATAAGATTACACCGCAATATGCAGGATACGTCCCGATGTTTCACTGGCTGAGGAAACACAGAGTTTATCTGCTGCCTGTGTGATCCTTCTGCTATTTCCTCATGTGAAGCTCCAGCAGTTTTACATTTTCCCAAATAATAATGTCTTTATAAAGACGTCCTCTGGGGAACAATCACATCACAGCAGACACAAAACTACATTGATTCTACTCCAAGAAGAATTAATAAACGCTTCACTTTCTTAAGCATTTTAATTATAGCAAGACATTCTATAATAACACATACTGGGTATAACGTTTTACTTTCTGTCTGCATTATCTTGTAGAATTTAAGTATGTAAGTAAGTAAATTAAGTAAGTATGAAATGGCCTTAAGTACATGCCACATCAACTGACCTTACTACGCTTTGATCCAAATTGTGGCGTTTTGGTGACTGTCGCTTTAAATTCAAATTTGTGCACTTTGTAATAATTAAATACACTATTCAGGGTACATTTTAATGTTTGTTTTGGATGACAAATCCACTAGAGGGTGCTGTCTACATTTATTTGCAAATATGAAATTCACTATATATGGTTTGTTGTACATTCTTACGACAAATCCACTAGAGGGTGCTGTCTAAATTTTGCAATAATGAAATACACTATTTAGGTTACATTTTGTTGTACGATTTAGATGACAAATCCACAAGAGAGTACTGCCGACACTTTGTGATGACGAAATACACTATTTAGGGTACGTTTTGTTGTGCGTTTAAGATGACAAATCCACTAGAGGGCGCTGTCTACATTTTGCGATAATGAAATACACTATTTAGGGTGCATATTGTTGTATGTTTCTGATGACAAATCCACTAGAGGGCGCTGTCTACACTGTGATAATGAAATACACTATTTAGGGTACATTTTGTTGTATGTTTTAGATGACAAATCCACTAGAGGGCGCTGTCTACTTTTCCCTCTATTTCCTCATGTGAAGCTCCAGCAGTTTTACATTTTCCCAAATAATAATGTCTTCATAAAGACGTTCTCTGGGGGAACAATCACATCACAGCAGACACAAAACTACATTGATTCTACTCCAAGAAGAATTAATAAACACTTCAAATAAATACAAATACAATTCATTCATATTGACCATTAGAGGCTGGAGATATTCACACACTGCTGACATGACTGGGCTTAAACCCCTTATAAAACTGACTTTTAAATAGACATGCATTTTCAGAGAAGTTGCTCTATGAATAGCGCTCAGGTTACACACCGAGTCGTGTGATTATTTCATTTTATTTTATTCATGCAGTTTCCTATTAACAGTATAAGAAGAAGCCTCCTGGTGGGAAAAGGTCTCATTACCTGTGGGAAATCTGCACAGTGTCTGCACAAAAAGTGCTCGAGTATGTCATTTCATTTTCATCAAGATGTTTTTATGCGCACTTTATACAATTATAACATGACAGTGTGTTTTTATGTTCATCTAAAACATGAATGATTACATTTATACATAAAACATAAATTATGAAATGTTATTTGTGTTTAGCTGATGTTTTTAAAGTCATACAAGCTGCTTAAAATGTAATTTAATTTAAAACGACTCATAAGATTAATTTGATTCAACTTTTTGTTTGTTTGTTTGTTTGTTTGTTTGTTTGTTTGTTTGTTTGCCATGTGTACATTTTGAATCCAAAATGCATATTTCTCAATATATGCTTTTATATCTACTTTGCAAGTTTAACTTCATGTATTCTGGCTTAGACCACTGCTGTTAAAAATAATTGCCAATTACAGGACAGATTTTGGACTCATGGCGTGGATCTGCCAGAGGAACATATATTCAACTGCACAAGTGAGCAATTGAAGAAATTTGTACAAAAACGTAACTGTTTTATTTGTTTGTCACGTGTAGCAAGAAGAAACAAGCCGGTTTAGTCGATCAACTTCCCTATAGCGCATGTGTTTGGACTGTGGGGGAAACCGGAGCACCCGGAGGAAACCCATGCCAACTCCACACAGAAACACCAACTGACCCACCGGGACTAGAACCAGTGACCTTCTTGCTGTGGGGGATTGTGCTACCCACTGCACCACCGTCACGCCCATGCATTACAATGTCTTTATATATATATATAATATTAATATTATATATATATATAGTATTGTAATGCTTGACTATATATATAATTATAAACAAAGCTATAGTTCATTATGAGCATAAGCTTCATAGAAAGTCGTCAAAGGTTCTGGTGCTGCGTGATTTAATATCATCACTCCAGAAATACTGTTTAAACCAATCAGAATCCAAACAGAGTCTATTAGTATAGTAACATGTGGTGCCTTCCAATTAAGAAAACAGCCCTCATTAAAAAATAATATGGTCATATATAGTAAATACTGTATTATTTTGAACCATACTACAGTAAAGTACTTGAGTTAATCTGTTGTGGTGATTCTACAGTTGCTATGGTAACACAACAACTACAGTAGTTAATCTGCTGTGGTGATTCTACAGTTGCTATGGTAAAACAACAACTACAGTAATTAATCTGTTGTGGTGATTCTACAGTTGCTATGGCAACACAACAACTACAGTAATTAATCTGTTGTGGTGATTCTACAGTCGCTATGGCAGCACTACAACTACAGTAGTAAATCTGCTGTGGTGATTCTACAGTTGCTATGGCAACACAACAACTACAGTAATTAATCTGTTGTGGTGATTCTACAGTTGCTATGGTAACACAACAACTACAGTAGTTTAATCTGCTGTGGTGATTCTACAGTCGCTATGGTAACACAACAACTACAGTAGTTTAATCTGCTGTGGTGATTCTACAGTTGCTATGGTAACACAACAACTACAGTAGTTTAATCTGCTGTGGTGATTCTACAGTTGCTATGGTAACACAACAACTACAGTAGTTTAATCTGCTGTGGTGATTCTACAGTTGCTATGGTAACACAACAACTACAGTAGTTAATCTGCTGTGGTGATTCTACAGTCGCTATGGTAACACAACAACTACAGTAGTTAATTTGCTGTGGTGATTCTACAGTTGCTATGGTAACACAACAATTACAGTAACTGATGTGTTGATGTGATTCTACAGTCGCTATGGTGACACAACAACTTTAGTAAACAAATAACTCAATACTGTAATTTTCTGCCCATCTATAATCCTCTTAGTCTATGCTGACATTATCTTGCTATGCTGACAGACTGCTTCTCACTCAGGGCTGCTGTTTATGCTAATGAGAGATGGGCACTAGTGGGCGGGGCTTTCCCGCTCTGATGAAACTTGCAATGGGAGAATGTCAATCAAAGTGTTTCATTCATCAAGTCTGATTAGAAGAAACTCAATTCATTCATGTTCATCATTAGAGGTTGGAGATATTCACACACTGCTGACACACAACTGGGTTTAAACCTCTTATTAAAATGGGTTCTTTGTCTTTCAGGCTTCTGCTCTCCAAAACACACAGACACACACACACACACACACACACACACACACACACACACACAGGGAGATTGAAGTGTCATTTGTTATATTGGCTTGTACTACAGGCTCTATTTTCTTAACCCGCAGAAGAGGTATTTAGTGTGCCCCGTCTCTGGGTGAAGGTTGTACAATCAAGACACAAGTATCCTCGACAGATGAGACATTTCTATTCAGGGCACACATCCCGTTTATTAGACTCAATGCTGCTGCTCCAATGACAAATTAATGGCCAGGAGCTGGACATAGTGATTTACGCTGAATACGGTCCGTCATTTAAGAAAAACCATGAGCTTCGGCAGGGGCTAAACGGCACAGATCTCTGACAGACCCTGTACATCACATCACCTATAATAGACCACTTAAAGAGACAGCTCACCCAAAACTGAAAATCTACACACTATTTACAGATCCTCAAGTGATAACAAACCTTATCTTTATGACTTTCTTTCTTCTGTTGAAGACATATTAAAGATAAAAAAAAAAAAAATATATATATATATATATATATATATATATATATATATATATATATATATTATTGTAGTTAATAATGACAGGTTTTACAACATTTATCAAACTATCTTCTTTTGTATGTAACAAAGGAAAGAAACTTTTAAAGCTTTGGAACAAGTAAAGGACTAGTAAACGATGACAGAACTTTCTTTTCATGGATGAACTACCTGGTATACCTCAAATAAAATTACTGTATTTTCCTTTCTTTGAGAGCAAAAAGATGTTAGAAAAAGCTGCTAGTAAAGGGGAGGAGCTGATGAGGATGGGGAGGGGCTGCATGTGAAGGGGAGGAGCTGATGATGATGGGAGGGGCTGCAGGTGAAGGGGAGGAGCTACTGGTGAACAGGAGGGGCTGCTAGAGAAGGGGTGGGGCTGTTAGTGAAGGGTGGAGCTGATGATGATGGGAGGGGCTGAAAGTGAAAGGGAAGAGCTACTGGTTAAGATTAGGGACTACTAGAGAAGAGGAGGAGCTGATGATGATGGGAGGGGCTGCTAATGAAGTGGAGGAGCTACTGATGAAGGGGAAGAGCTGATTAATAAAGGGAGGGGCTTTTGATGAAGGGGAGGAGCCGATCATAAACAGGAGGGGCTGTAGATGTAGGGGAGGAGCTACTGGTGAAGGAGAAATGCTGAGAATAAAGCAGAGGGGCTACTGACGTAGGGGAGGAGCTGATCATAAACAGGAGGGGCTGTTGCTGAAGGGGAGCTCCTGATAAGAGAGAGGGCTACTGGTGAAGGTGAGGAGCTTATGATGAAAGGAAACAAAATATATTTGATCTTTTTTTTAATGTATTTATTTTAAAGAGTTTAAGCTTGGTGTTAATACATATTACTTTTCCACTTTTTTTTTTTATTAACTTTATTTATTTTGTGTGTTTTTATTGGCCATAGTATCGATTTCATATGGGTATTGTGATATTTAATTTTGCTGTAATTTTTGGCAAAGCAGCAAAATGAGTCATTTGTTTTATTGTGATGGGGAGGAGCTACTGGTAAAGGAGCAGAGCTGATGGTAGAGGGGAAACGCTGATAATGGTAGGGAGGGGCTTTGTTTGCCCCATAATGTGGTGTTGTATCAGTTTTTCAGTTGTGTCACATTGGCAATAGAAACAGACAGTCAGTGGTGGTGCAACGTTTTGAAATCATTGAAATTAATGGTGGCACCCAAAAACCTAAAATATGTATAAAACAATATGGATATTTCATTAAGGGACATCATTTACATTATATTAAGGCAAACAATTCATGGATACCCTGGTATTTCCTTTTCGAATGCACAAGACTGACATTTTAGTGGAGAGGTAAAGAGATTTGAATGATTGTTAATTATTATCTAAACTAATAGAAACTTTATTTCAACATTTCATCTAAAACAACAATGTGGGCTTTTGTAAAGATGTGTTTGGTCATTATCATTTGAATACATGATTATGCAAACACCTGAGGAGGATTCTCTGCATGAAAGACTCACCAATGCTGCTGCTGCTCTTTCTCCAATATGATGGGAAATTAAATATGAAGGAAATGTGGATGAGGTGCCAAGATGATTGACAAGGGATGTAGCTAAGCAACAGAACGGTCCGTTAATGAGGAAGTGGGTTTTCCCAATTTATCCTCACTGGCTGTATCCAAAATTGCCCTCTACCCTCTCATTTACTATTCTTTGCATTTGTCCACTAGTAAAGTCCACTTGAAGGAGGGAATTGAAGCACAGAGTGAACTGAAGGGATGCTGTTTTGAAGAGTGTCGGAAGCCAAATAGTGAATGCTGACTTATTCTTTTATTGAAATCAATCAATCAATCAATCAGAAAACCTCTGGAATTTGGGTCCCCCGATGATAATATTTAGAACAATTACCATTTATAATCATAAGACAGACACATTTTAGATGCGCTTATAGAAACTTATTGTACAATGCATGTATTATGTGAATATAATCATTCATCATGGTCAAATGAACAGGTTACACATTCATCTTAAAGTGATGATATTACTTGATAAAATTTACCAATTTATGTGGGTTTTTGTAAGGATTAAATACAACCAAACTGAACTATTCTCACACCAAAAAGTACAATGGTAACTTAAAGTAAATATAATAATGTTTTTTTAAACCCTACTATAGTATGTGTCTAATACTGTATATATTACATTATTATTATATTATAATACTGTATATTATATATTATAAGATTTACAGCTGTCTGATAATGAATGCTCCAGCATACTGTACTATTAACTGAACTGTAATAAAGTCTGTAGTATACTTTAGTTTTACTATAGTAAACTGTGTTGTATTGTAGTATAACATACAGTATTGTAGAAAAGTACAGTTTTGGGTCATTTATATTACTATAGTTGTTATGCTACCATAACAACTGTAGAATCACCAAAACAGATACAATAATATAGATGTTGTGTTACCATAGCAACTGTAGAATCACCACAACAGATGAATTACTAAAGTTGTTGTGTTACCAAAGCAACAGTACAATCGCCACAACAGATTAAATACTGTAGATGTTGTTACTGTAGCAACTGTAGAATTGCCAAAACGGATTAAATACTATAGATGTTGTCTTACGATAGCAACTGTGTAATCGTCACATCAGATCAATTTCTACAGTTGTTATGTTACCATGGCAACTGTAAAATCACCACAGCACATTTAATACTATGAATGTTGTGTTACCGTAGCAACTGTAGAATCACTACAACAGATTTAATACTATAGATGTTGTGTTTCCATAGCAACAGTACAATCGCCACAACAGATTAAATACTCTAAATGTTGTTATAATGTTGCCTAAGCCAAAAAGAGAATGACTGAATATTATACTAAAAACACACCAGCTGCAACACTTGTATTGCTTTTAATGCTTGTTTGCGTGAACAAAATATATTTGAATTTTTTTTTATGTATTTATTTTAAAGAGTTTAAACTTGGTGTTAATACATATTACTTTTCCTATTTTTTTATTAATAACTTTATTTATTTTGTATGTTTTTATTGGCCATAATATCGATTTTATATTGGTATTATGTGATATTTAATTTGTTGTATTTTTTGGTAAAGCAGCAAAATTAGTAATTTGTTTTATTGGGTTATTTGTTAATACTGTTCAATCACCATTACACTAATATAATTACCACAACAGATTAAATTAATATAGTTATTTTGAAAGAAAGAAAGAAAGAAAGAAAGAAAGAAAGAAAGAAAGAAAGAAAGAAAGAAATGTACAGGACTTACAAAAAACTAATTGTGCATGAAAACCACCTGAAGAATGGGTTTCTCAGACGCGCGCAACGCGCGTGTGTGTGCGTGTTTGCGTCTATGAGACATTTCTGAGACACCGATGATCGTCTCCTCCGAGCAGAAGAGCGCCAGTCTGCGTACAGTCCAGTGGAGATAAGATCACACACACATACACACACACACATACACGCGCGCGCGCACGACCGGAAGGGTAAGTTCTCATTTGCGCTTATAATGATAACCTAATCACATTAATGCCAGTCAGAGGATGCAATAAATCATCTGTTAAAAGAGTGAGATGATATGCGAACGGTGGACGGACTTTATAATGGATTATTGGACTTTGACGGACATTCCACAGGTGTCGAGTGAAGATGCGCTTCCCAGCAGACAGCAGACGTCGCTTTTACTTCGGGAATCTTCTGAACAAATAGCGGTTTGTCTGTTACTGGGATGAGAATGACATATTGCGCAGTTTAAGTGTTCCTCGAAGAGCATCGGAGTGATTTTACGCACATTTTAGTTTACCGCGAGGCGCACTGAGGTGGATCTACGCATATTTTACGCACATATTACTTGACAGCGATGCGCACTGAGGTGAATTTTACGCACAAATCACACACATTTTAGTTTTTCCGATGCGCACTGGGGGGATTTTTACGCACAAAATACACACATTTTAGTTTTTCAGATGCGCATAGAGGTGGTTTTACGAATATTTTACGCACAAAATAGTTTTCCGCGTTGCGCACTGAGGTGATTTAACGCATATGATAGTTTATCGCGACATCCAGGTGAAATTCTCCTCTCCAGCTGCGCTTTTCTCCGTGTATAACTTGTTGAGCAAGCATTGCAATCCTGTTTTGGGGAATATACAACACAAACTGAGCGCAACGCTGTAAACCTTTGACTCTCAAGTTTACTGGAAAACATAAATATTTGGTGCATATGTGTGCGCTTCTGCTGGGTCATTCTGTGCGTGTTTACAGAAAGCTGAAGCAGACATGATGTTCATATTCTTCATGTGCGATGCTGAAGTAGATTAACTCTGTTTTGTGGTGACATTAAATGCCATTTATTTAACTGAACTCTATATGAAGCATGTCGTGATTAATCAGCACAGTCTCTAAAAGATGCTGGGGTATTTCAATGCAATTTTAGTTAAAATACGGACAATGCAAACTGCTGGGTTACTTTTTAATGTATTTTCCAGGACCAAATTCAAGCCATCATTTGGATTAGTCCATATTTTATCCGATTTCATCTGGAATAACCCAGCATGTTTCAGTCTAATGATCTGTTCAGGATTTAGAAATGAGTAAAGCTTAATTAATGATGGAGATTAACTTGATTAGCTTGAATTGATTAACATAAATCTCTGTTGCATGATTTACATTTGCTAAACCAGTGCTTAGGTCTACTTGCTCAATGAGCTGTAGTATATTCATCTTAAATATGGTATAATCCTACATGATTTTTATATGATACGCGTTTATTATGTTTTATTTGGAGCCTGGGTATGCTTTGGTGGTATAATTATAACCTGTATTAATTTTAAATGTATTTTACATTGATTTATTTTGCTTTGTTCATCCAGGACACTCTTAAAAAAGAGGTTATCCTGTTAAAATAAAGGATTAAATTAAATACAGCATGAGCTAATATTAGACGATATGCATTTTACTTCATTTTGAGACCATTATTATAATGTTACACTTTAAAAAAACCTGAGTTATTACATATATTTCAGTAAAATATGGACAAACTTAAATAAATGTTACATTTTAGCTAAAGATTATATACTATATAAAATAAAAAAATGAATAAATAAATACAAAAATATATAATAAAATGAAATAAAATATTAATAAGAATATATAGATGTATTTATTATTGATAAAATATACATTAATTAATAATAATAAAATAAAATGTGTTTATTCCATAAGCAATGCATCTAAATCATGTTACTATGGTTGAATCCAAAACCTTCTGCATTAAAAATAAAGCTTAACTAAAACTTAAGGAGGCTGAATATTTGTGCATGTTTACTCTGAAGTATTTTACGCACAGCATGGTTGACAGGTGTAACTCCAAAAACATCCCGAATGCAAACCTGAAAGTTGATTGATGAAGCTCAATGAATATGTGTAAAGACAGATTAGTTGTGTAATCACAGCCTGATTGACAGCTGTAACTCTAGACAGAAGCAGACAACACACACACTGAGGGGTTTGATGAGGTCTGGGGTTTATTTATGGCCAAGCTCAGATCGAAAAAATCTCTCTTAGCAACAAGACAATGTTTGCCTCACATATCTTCTGAACATCCATGGCTTCAGCTCAAGCCTGCTGCGTAATGAAGCTGCCTGCGTCTGTGCTGTCGGAGAGACTTTTCAGATATGTGGATGACAACTCATTCAAAAAAATAGTTTAGGTTTTATCTTCTTGTCCATATTTCTAATGTTTCTAATGTAGAGTTGAAGCCAAAATTATTCATCCTTCTTTAAAATTTAAATTATTTTTAAAATAATTTCATGTTTTTCACAATATTTCCTAATGTATTATATTTATTCAGTCATTTATTTATTTTATTTTCAGCTAAGTCCATTTGTTAATCAGGGGTTGCCACAGCGGAATGAACCACCAACTTATCCAGCATATGATTTACGGAGTGGATGCCCTTACAGCTGCAACATCCATACACTCATATTCACACACACACTCAATCACTATAGTTGTCGTGTCACCATAGCAACTGTAGAATCACCACAGTCACACAGGGGCGCCCCCAAGGGGTGGCCAGGGGTGGCCACGGCCACCCTTGTGTAAACTCTGGCCACCCCTGTGGCCACCCCAATACGATAGTTGCTGATATTATTAATTTAAATGTATTTACTTAAATTCACAATACTTCAATAAATAAAAGAATAAATAAAATGCAGCCACTAAATTATTGTGGATTGATCAGCGCCACTGACGAAGCTGATTCACTGAGATTGCACACTTTTTATTAAGAAATTATTATTTTTGAAATGAGAAAGTTGTGTTTCATCTGATTGAAAACCAAAAATCCAAAATAAATAACTAGATGCATTTTGAAATCTGCTTTTCAAAATTTTGTTGGGTTTTGTTTGGTTTATTAATTCATTCATTAATCATATTCATTATTCATAATTCATTAATGTTAGACATGGCATATATTGTATGTTGTACAAGAAATAACTTACCTGAAAGAGGTTTTAGACTAAATATTAATTTTTATTTGGTTTGCACTTGTACTTGCGGAATAAATTACAATATTTCAAGAGTAATTATTGGAATTCATTAAAACTTTATTATTTATTTTACCAAAAACAAAAATATAATATTACTCCTTATTCACAATATGTACACAATTCATAATTTTTTGTGTGCCACCCCAAGATTTGTTGTGGCCTTACTTGGCCAGCCCTAAGAAAATTTTCTGGGGGCGCCACTGCAGTCACACCTTGTCTTTGGTCTTCTCTTTCAGAAGCGTCATCATCCGGATATGAGTTATAAAACCCATCGTGACTATGTGCTTTCTTTCAACTTTGACATCATGTGACACATTGGAGCGCCCAATGGAGTCGACTACAACACTCACCACTGCCAACAGCCAGTTCAAGAGAATCGACAACACGACTCTCCTGATCCCGTCCGCACCACTACACCATCACATCAACAACGCAGTGCTGGGCATTTTCCTGGGGATGTTGTCTCTCCTCACCGTCATCATGAACCTGCTGGTGTTATTCGCCGTCAGAAAGGAGCGGACGCTGCATACCGTCGGGAATTTGTACATCGTCAGCCTCTCAATAGCGGATCTCATTGTTGGCGCGACCGTGATGCCGCTCAATTTGGTGTATCTTCTGGAGGACCAGTGGAAGCTGGGGCACGTTGTCTGCCAGTTCTGGTTGGTGATGGACTATGTGGCGAGCACGGCTTCGATTTTCAGCTTGTTCATTCTTTGCTTGGATAGATATCGCTCTGTTCGACATCCGTTACAGTATCTGAAATACCGCACACGAGGGCGAGCGACGCTGTTGATCTGCAGTGCATGGCTCCTGTCTATGACCTGGACTATTCCTATATTGGGTTGGCGAATGTTTGCTAGCGTCGATAAGAAGACGGAGTTGGAAAATCAATGCGATACTGATTTTCGCTTTGTGACGTGGTTCAAAGTGCTAACCGCTATACTTAACTTCTACATCCCTTCATTCCTAATGCTGGTGTTTTACTCGCAGATCTTCATCGCAGTGAGAGATCATTACCGAGAGTGGGAGAACTTTGCAGGTCCTGCATTAAAAACAGACGCAACGGATACGCTAACTAACGGACTGCAGCTACAAATAACGAAAGCCTCCGAGAAGGAGAGTTTGGCGTTGAACGCCTATTCTCAAAACGAAGGATTGCTGGATCAATACAGTCTGGAGCAGCCTTACAACTCACGGGAAAACACAGAAGAAATGACCTCTGAGCCAAAGAGGAAGATGTGTTATAAGAAAAAGGCTATTTTTAATCTTTCCAAACGCATGAGGAAAAGCGTACCAGACTCTGAGATTTCCTTTCAAAGCGATGACGGGGAAACGGTTGCAGAAGGGCGGCCATCATTATCACTGGCATTTCTGCAGTCGGAGAATACCGCGCAACCCCAAACGTTTATAAATGTTAGCGACTGTAATGTGCTAGTGCCCAATTCTGTGGGGAACATCTGCGAGAGTGCGCCGACTGTAGATATCCATAATTACACCGCAGTTCTGTGTACGCCACCGTCGCCGCCGTCTCCGTGGGCTGAAAACAGCCCTCCGCTGGACGCTAATATTGCGTTACCTGCGAAGCAATCATGGCAGAAACTCTGCGAACAATCCAAGCAGAGCATTCACAGCATGCGCATCCGCAAGGAGAGGAAAGCGGCGCGCCAGCTGGGCTTTATCATCGGCGTCTTCATGGTTTGCTGGATCCCGTATTTCATCACGTTCATGGTCATGGCTCTGTGCGAAACCTGCGTCCATCACGACCTCCACATGTTCACCATCTGGCTGGGGTACATCAACTCCACGCTCAACCCCTTCATTTACCCGCTCTGCAACGAAAACTTCAAACGAGTGTTCAAGAAGATCTTTCATATGAGTAGATAGAGTTGTGAAGAGTGTGCAGCTGTGTTGTTGTTTATTTACAGTCGAAGGCTACATTATTCGCCCTACTCTGAAATTTACATCGAAATATTTTCAAGGGCTGTTTAATGGAGACGATGCCTTTATTTATCCATTGCGCAATTAAAACTTCAAACAAGTGTTCAAGAAGATATTTCATATGAGTAGATTAGTTAAACACGTGTAATACTGTCGAAGTCTAATGCTGTGTTCACACCAGACATGGAAGGAGCATCAAGCGTGAGTGATTTACATGTTAAGTCAATCCAAACGCGCGAATAAACATCCAGCGGGGCGATACGCGCAAATGGCGCTTCGCAAATGATGTGAATTGCATGTATGGATGTGAATGACGCGGCATGTATTGAGCGCTTCACGCAAATCAATTGAGTACAAAAATCTGAACTTAAGTGGACATTTGCGCAGCGTTAATCGATCAGGTGCTTGCTCTTGTGAGGGCGTGATTGTGACGTAGCGCCTGTTGTTGGTGTCCCGGGGAAATCCCGGGGGTTTGACACGCGAATGAAGCAGGTTTTGGCGCGCGATTTAAGCGAGTAAACTCAAATGTTCATGCGGCTGTTTACGTGCGATTTATCCACACGTTCCGCGGCTGGTGTGAACACAGCATAGCAAAGTCGAAGGCTACATTATTTGCCTTGCTGTGAAATTAAAATACAAATCAAAACATTTCCAAGATTATTAAAATAAGATTGAAGCGTCACTCAGATCGAAGGCCGGCCCCCCCACAAAAAAATATAATATGCTGATAGCTAATATCTTTTGAAAAATGCTGCATTGAAAACGTATAGATCAACCCAGGCTCATTGTGGAAACGTAGTCCCGCGGACGTTTGTGGAGAACGCGGAATACGTCCCGGCGGGTACGTACGGCTGCATTTTTGCGAATCCGCGAGAGGCCGCTGTTGCGTGCTTTTTTGCATCTTAAACGCCTCTCGCGAGTGCAGTTTGTGCCCGCGCTGTTCTCGCGTGAACCCACCAGAGGCCGCTGTCCGACTGACCGGATGATTGACTGCGCGACCGGCCAATCGGCTGACCCGCCCTCCTGAACCAAACCAATTTAACCGATTGACCCGCCCGCCCGCTCGCTTCTCTAAACCCGAGCAACAGTTTACAAAAGCCATCCAAAAAAAGAAAAGCCCTGATTTTTTTTTCTACCCCGTTTTCAGATTTCGCCGCGTTCTCACCCTGTTACGAAACTCGTTCGCTTAAATTTTGGGATTCTGTTTTTGTCTTACCTGATTGCTGGAACTGCTCTTCCCTGGACTAAAAACCGATCGCCGTGGTCAACTCCTCTCTGCATCTCAAGCCTGCCGACGTACATGGTGAGCTGAGTGGACAAATGGGTTGCAGCGGGGAAGCTCTCCACAAGGAGGTAAGCGGTCGGCCGGCCGGCCGGCAAGCGTGAAAGGGAACATCGTCACATCGCCTCGTAGCGTTCGCTTGAAAAAAAAAAAAGCAGCCGTACGTACCTCCTGGGACGTATTCCGCTGTCTCCAGAAACGTCCGCGGGACTACGTTTTCAGAATGAGCTTGGGTTGGTAAAGATATATGGTGTAATATGAATGTAACTTGATGTTGACGATTAACAGTACCCTTTAGTTATTTAAGTTTGTCAGTCAAATTTAAAGTCCCTCTCCTTTGCACAAAATGGAGCTGTCTTTATTGCGCTTGTAAACACTTTGGTTTTTGACTGGATTTTGATTAAAGCAGCAGCTCTGAAAATGAAACTAGTATCGCTGTCCAGCTGACTATTCTGATTTGCTCCTCAGAGCATTATAAGTAATAAAATGAGGTATTCATTTATTGTCCTTCGGCTTACTCCCTTACATATCAGGGGTCGCCACAGCGGAAAGAACAGCAAACTGATCCAGCATATGTTTTACACAGCGGATGCCCTTCCAGCTGCAACCCATCTCTGGGCCACTGCGTCGCTCAGCATTAAATGAAATGCCTTATTTTGGTAGTTTTCATAGCAGTGTGTGGTGTAGTAATCTTGTTTAGGCGATTATTTGAAGTCTAAAAAATCTTTTAAATCGTAAGATTGGCTTATTAAACCACTGCTTATTTGCAGTTATGGAGCCTTTTCATGTTTGTGTGTTCACATCTGCAGAAGTGGTCATTGTTGGTGAACTCAGAACGCAGTGAATGGGAGAATACAACAAATCTATATTTTACAATCCTATTTTCTGAAATAATAAGAGAAAAACTCCAGGATGTTGTTATCAAGACTTTCAGAAAGAGGAAAACAACAGTGTGAGACTGATAACGGCAGCCAGACGAGGGAATACTGTCAGATTTACTGTCCTGCACCCCATACACACTGCATTACACACACCTCACACAAGCCATCGTTTGTTTTTGTAATTTAATGCAAAGATGATATTATACATACAGAAATACATATAATTGTTTTAAAAAATCTAAATATTAAAAACTTTCAAAGATTTAAGATTATGATGAGCATTAAACACGCCATAACAGTCTAGTGAAAAGGCTCCATTATTAAACATCTCAACTTTATTTTTATAAATGGACTTAATTCAGTATACTTGTACTCGCTCGTTACACAGAGAAGATTTGTTTCACATACTTTAAAACCTTTTATTTTTAAACGTATATATTTTAAAACTATTGTTTAGGATAAAATCTCCTTTTAACATGCAACACAGCTTTTACTGTGTGTCATGGCATTGTGTTGTGTGTTGTTACGACATGGTGTATTCAGCTTAAAGTGAAATTTAAACACATTACTAGGTTAAATAGGTTAAAGGTGCAATTTTTGACTCTTCTAAAGCATAAAAACACCCAACACAATCTCACAGCAATTCGTAACTTTTTCATTAAGTGGCTCATTCGTATGAATTCGTACGATCTAATTCGTACAATTTAGTACGATTTGCTTTTCCCCCAATGACGGTTGGGGTTAGGGGTGGGGTTAGGTGCCACGCCTCCTTTTTAAAATCGTATAATTTCGTACGACATCAATTAGCCACTAAACTGGCAAAACGTAAAATACTTACGTTTTCTCGTGAGATCAGACTGAAACCCCATAAAATGTTTGCAGATATGTCAGAATCATGCTCAGTGAGCATTTTTGCTCAAGTCAGATATTCTGCTTTGAAAATGTGTGTTGCATGCAGAAATGCTGTCTTTGTTCTGGTCTTTTAACACGCCCAATGCTAGTTTAGCCGATTATATTTCAGCACCCCGGGTTGCCAGACGGTGGAAAACAGCATATTTCATTTATTCAGTCAGAAAGGCTCTCAAAGCATGCATACATGACTATGAGACTCAAAAAGGAGACACAGATTCAGAGTTCCAACAGTTGGTTAGGACAAAAACACATTTCAGCATGGCAAATATTTCTTCTATCATGTGTCGTTGCTTTTAGATATAAAACTGTACAAATCTGCCTTAAATCAGCCTTTAGGCTCAATAGTCAGGCATGCTCGCATCAATCTGGCAACCTGCGCCTGTGTGGACTCGTAGAAACCGAGTGAAAATGTGTTTCGATCCAGGAGTGCAATACCTAGTTCAACCACTGGGTGTCAAACTTACACTGCACCTTTAAGCTTGGTTGATAATAAATTGACACATTGGGGTGACACTGTGGTGCAGTCACAATACACGTGAAGGTCGCTGGTTCAAGTCCCAGGTAGATCAGTTAGTGTGTGTGTGGAGTTTTCATGTCTTCCCCGTGTTGACGTGGGTTTCCTCCGGGTGCTCCGGTTTCCCCCACAGTCCAAACAAATGCGCTATAGGGGAACTGATCAACTAAACTGGCCGTAGTGTATGAGTGTGTGTGTGAATGCAAGAGTGTGTGGTTGTAAACCAGTGCTGGATTGTGGCTGGAAGGGCATCTGCTGCATAAAACACATGCTGGATAAGTTGGGGGTTCATTCCACTGTGGCAACCCTTGATTAATAAAGGGAGCAAGCTGAAAATAAAATAAAAGAGTGAATAAATTAATAAATTATGTTAATAATTTATGCAAATCATTGGACAACAGTTGCCAAAATATTTATATTACATTAATATATACATATTTATTATTGACTTAAAAAAATGTGAAATCCGCATTTATTCAAGTCAAACCGAAAGAAACAATAGTTTTTTCAGATTTAAAAAAGATGTTGTCATGAAATACTGTGAAAAAGCTCTGTACAGCAGCACTGAAGCATCTGAAATAGCTGAAAAAGTCTTACAATTTCACAGGAGGGCGAATAATGTTGCCTTTGACTGCAAGTGTTTCTTGTGACTCACTGGTGGTTCTGTGCATCTGCCATTCTTGTGATCTTGAAAGTACAGAGCAATCTTATTATTTATCGCTGCTCGACACGTCTGCAATCTGCATCAGATTGTATGATATTATATGATAAATGTATTCAGTAGAGAGCTGGGCTGTGTCTCAATCAGCTCCCTTGTTCAGCACTGATCAGGGAGTCAGGTGTGTTAAAGGAGTAGTTCAAATTACCCCATAATTTACTCTCTCTCTCTCAAGCTGTCCTCTGTGTATATGACTTTTTGTCTATCAAACAAACACAGTCGAGAGTAGCTTTACATTTTATCTTGGGCATCTTCCTGCTGGATAATGGTGTTGGGTTTATTTCGAAGCTTATATTTTGAAGAATCGCCAATCCCCCAAACAAAAGCACACATTTTTTTAATGAAGAAAGAGTTATTCATATTTAACTATGAATGAGCATAGATAGGCAATCTAACAAATGATTAATGGTTGAAATGTTTCTGATATCTGATATGTGAAACTCAAGTCAGAATTATTCGCCCTCCTTCGATTTTTATTTTCCTTTTTAAATATGTCCCAAATTATGTTGACCAGATTCAGGAAATTTTCACAGTATGTCTGATAATATTTTTGCTTCTGGATAAAGTCTGATTTGTTTTATTTCGACCAGAATAAAAGCAGATTTTATTTTTTTAAACATCATTTTAAGGACAATATTATTAGCCCCTTTAAACATTTTTTTTTTTTAGATAGTATCCAGAACAAACCATCATTATACAATGACTTGCCTAATTACCCTAACCTGCCTAGTTAACCTAATTACCCCAGTAAAGCCTTTAAATGTAACTTTAAGCTGTATAGAAGTGTCTTGAAAATATCTAGTCAAATATTATGTACTGTCATCATGGCAAAGATAAAATAAATCAGTTATTAGAAATTAGTTATTAAATGAAGTTTCACAAACTAATTTCGAGAGGAGCACATGACATGATTGACTGCAGCTGGCCACTCATCTACACTCATTAGTTAGCCAATCAGATCGATCCAAACTCACTATAAATAACCTAACTAAGATCTACTCCCTTATCTCCGTTTTCCGAAGAAACCCCCCATCCACCCCTTCTCCCCCTTTCCTCTTTTGCCGAGGGGAGCTCTCGAGAACACCTGACCTCGTACTCCCCTCACATGCTTTATGGACCTGGCGGGAGCCCTGGGCTCAACTATCTACGAGCTCAGGGTTCTCCCCCGGGACAGCATACCAAACCTGCTAACTTGCTAACAAGTTGTCAAACAGTATCTAAGTGTGAACTCTTGAAAACTATTATGATTGGGAAAATAATTATTCTCTCCAAAATTGGGGGAAAAAAAAAAAAAAAGTAAACGGGGGGGCAAATAATTCTGACTTCGACTGTTTGTGAAAAATATCACTCTTGTTGTTATCCAGAGAATCCAGTTTTGATGTTGTTTAATGAGGATTTTCTCAGTCATGCACAGTATCCCATTAGCTGTGTTTCCATCCAAAGATTTGACTTAAATTTATGCACAAAACTGGAATATTTCATAAAACATTAGTGAATAAAGCAGCGTTTCCATCCAATGAGAGACTTAAGTGAAGAAAAACATCCTGCAAAACATGCAGAAATATTGCTGAGAGAAGTGTAGTTTGATGCACCTTTGGGATTTGCCGCTGTTGAAGACGAAGACTGAATGAACGTGGTGAGTGAGGTGGCTTTTAAAGGCGTGAGACAGATGCTCAAGAATAATAGGGAATAATAATAGAAGAATAATAATACTGAAGCACTGTGATGGCGGACTGACGGAGAGCTGACGCCTTTTACAATCAGCAAAACAACTTTTCCGATATTTTACAATGAAACATTCCATTAATGCATCCCTGAAACACACAGTGATATCTGACCATCATCTGGTAAAATCTAAATCAATGTTTGGAAATGTTGGAATTTATTCAGTAAATGTGTTTGCATTGTAGTTCATACTCAGTTTTTATTATTGGATATAAGTTTTACCCTACAATCTAAGAAATAAAGGTATGCGAGCTGTCACTGGGGTGGTACCTTTTCAAAAGGTACAAAATTGTACCTAAAAGGTCCATATTAATACCTCAAGGATACATACTAGTAACTTGGTCACACTTTACAATAAGGTTCATTAGTTAATGTTAAATAATGCATTTACTAACATGAACAAACATTGAACAATACATTTACTACAGTATTTATTCATGTTAATAAACGTTAGTTAATGAAAATACAGTAGTTCATCGTTAGTTCATGTTAACTCATGGTGCATTAACTAATATTAACAAGCATGGACTTGAATGTTAATAATGCATTAGTAAATCTTCAATTATGATTAATAAATGCTGTACATGTGTTGTTCATGATTAGTTCGTGTTAGTAAATGCATTAACTAATGAACCTTATTGTAAAGTGTTACCAGTAAATGTTCTCTTTTAAATTTTTAAGTACTAATATATACTTTTGAGGTAACAGAATGGACCCTTTAAGTACAAATATGCACCTTTTGAAAAGATACCACCCCAGTGACAGCTCGCTTACCTTTATTTCTGAGATTGTAGTATGTTGTGCGTACTTTTTATGTGGATTTTGGCATTTCCATTTAGCCATTTCCATTATGTGATATTCGAAAATGGCTGGAAACATTGCTAATGTCTAGTGAACCAAGCTCATCTCAGTGCCCAAATTCATGTATTGATCTATGGCTATAGGGAAGCTGATTGAGACGCACCCCTGGTTTGTGTATAAGCACTTGTGTTTCTAGATATGAGGTGACGATGAACCTGATTACAAAGGTTTAATGTTGGTTGTATAAAAACAATTAAATATATATATATATACAGTCAAGCCTGAAGTTATTCATACCCCTGGCTAATTCGGACTTAAAGTTTTCATTCAAATGGAACAAATAAAAGCTGAGAAATGTTTTTTCCCACAGTGACGTCTCTTGTATTTTTGTAATATTTTTGTGTATATTTGTGTAATAAATCCCTTAGTCAACTAAATTGATAAATTTAACTCAATTACATATATTTTTAATCAAACTTATTTAAGTTTTCAGTGTTTTGGGAGGTATTGAGTATATGCAGACCTGCAGTAACACTCTGGAGGGACTATGTCTCGTCTGGCCTGGGTACGCCTCGGGATCCGAGAGGGGTCTGGCTGCAGACCTGGTGCAGTGCAATCTGAGCTGCATCCAATGCTTTTTAATGCACTCACCTAACCCCACCCCTAACCCTACCCATCACAGTGACGTCACTCACTCCATTAAGTGCATTGTGTCTGAGAATGCATCGCTGAGTGATGCAATCCCAGCTTGCATTATACAGGCTGCATCTAGATACTTTTGCGGGATCCCCCTGAAGGAGCTGGAGGAAGTGTCTGGGAGAGGGAAGTCTGGGGTTCTCTTCTGAGACTGCTGCCCTCGCGACCCGAGGCTGGATAAGTGGATGAAAATGAATGAATAAATGTATACAAAACTTAAACTCAACCAAAGAAAGACGTCTAGGCTACTGTTTAACTTTAAAACTGGGATTTGCAGTCCAGTAAATAGATGCTCAGATCAGTTTGTGTCTAATAGTTTAGTTTTGTAGCGAGTAGCTGTGTAATAATTGCAATAATGTTCATCTATCTGGTTGTTAGGCCTATTGTAATTGTAGAATAAAACCCTTCAGTCTTATAGGCCTACAGCAGCTGCTGATAAACACTGTACATTGCACTATGCATAAATCCAAACTATGGAGTATGTCCTGTTATTATGTTGCTTTAGAACCTGGTTTTATAATATTTCATCTGTGAATGAGAATTAATAGATTGACTTTCCGGATATACACTAATATGAATTTATCTTATTTTTTATATGCATTAATCGAAGTCTGATTTAAATAGCGTAGACTTTAATTAAATTCCCTAAATGAAGATCTATAATGTAAAAGCTATAAGATGTCCAGGACTCTAGAGGGCTGATCAGTAAATGTGTGGTGTATAGAAACAGCAGCTCAGCTGGATTTTCAGGCTGGTTCACTGTCGTTACACCTCAAACATCAGCTGATTCGCCTTCAGAGGGTTAAAATGAAAAGGAACAGCGTTTATAGGTTTTTATCAGTCTTCTCGTGTCTGCTTGTGTGCGTTTTCCTGTTCTTTTGGGGTTTTGCCTTTTATTCGATGGTTTTGGCACCATAGGACTCTTAATGGACTCCTTCAGAAACAACATAAGATATCTCGACACACACTTAAACAACTGAACGACTAATTAATATGATTTAATAATATTTGCGCATCGTTTATGATCGCGTTTATAATTAAACACCATAAACGCGCGCGTGTGTGCTAACACTGCTAACAGCATTTGTAAAGATGTCAACACGTTGAACGTACAGCATTTCCAATTCGAACATTAGCAAAAACTGCACCACGTCTTTAATTCTGTAGCTTATTCGCTTATTTAATTAATTCTTAAATCATTTGTGAAACGATAGCTCCCTTCGTATTCCAAAACAAACCGACTGCGCATGCGTGCAGCATGACTGTGGTCACATGACGCCAACAAGGAAGTGTTTGACTGGTAAGTGATGTTTCTGTCATATGTGCTTATTGCTGCTTTCACTCTGAATTTATCACTAATAGGAGTATAATTATGACAGGGAACATGTCAGATACTGTGTATTTCTCTGCAGTGTTCAAACAAATCGAAATGACGGTTTTACTGGAGCAGACAGTAACGTTGGCTGATATTACAGCACTAAAGAACGCAGCTTTTATTTTTATTACGTTGATATGACATTAATAAGTTTGCTAGATGTTTGTGCTCAAATAATTTAACGAATAATTCGGACAGACAAACTTTCAGAAGTGAAAACGGGGAACAGCGTCTTCAAAGCTAACACACTTCCACAAATCAAGTCTCACAATGTCTATATTAACGAGAAAACAATATAAGTTAGCATTTTACTGTCTTAAATAGTTTATTAATTTGGCTTTTATCTTGATATACAAGTCAAAGACGAGATTTTACTGTCTGCTTCAAATTAAATTAAGAAAATTGATTTTTACAAACACAGAAAGCACATTAAATGTGAATAAATCGTCTACTATAATGTTTCAAATGCCTTTAAAATGTTTTGATATAAAATAAGAATAATAATATAAGGGTGGAATATATTCACCTTTATTTCATTTATTGCCTTTAGATAACTGATATACAGTGAGGGAAATAAGTATTAAACACGTCATCATTATTATCATTATTACGCCCTTCCAGCTGCAACCCATCACTGGGAAACATTCATACAGACTCATTCACACACACACACACTCCGGTCAATTTTAGCATACCCAATTCACCTGTACTGCATGTCTTTGGACTTGTGGCGGAATCCGGAGCACCCAGAGGAAACCCACGCCAACATGGGGAGAATATGCAAACTCCACACAGAAACACCAACTGACCCGGCCTAGGCTCAAACCAGCAACCTTCTTGCTGTGAGGCGAGAGCTCTACCCACTGTGCCATCATGTTGCCTATTTGAGAACATGTTAGTTTATATTTAGATATAAAAATATATACGTACAGTTGAAGTCAGAATTATTTGCCTTCTTTATATATTTGTTTCTTTAACACATAAAAATTATAAACAATTAAAAATAAATAAAATAGTCATAAAAAAACACCTTAAAAAACCCAAAACCCTAAATATACCACAGAAACGATATAACTGAAAATTTGACCAGTTTTAAAACCTTGACTTTTCCAAATCACAGTAAACCTTGAAGCCGGTTATAATCCCATGCGTAGTTATATTGTGGATAGTTAAAGTGTTGTTGTGTTTTTTATCAGTGTGTGAGGACTCCTAACATCATCTCGATGGCGGAATCCAGTCTGAAGCTTCAGTTCGCCCCGTTCTGCAGTGCTCTGGAGGCCGGATTCTGGCATCAGCTCACACAGAAGAAACTCAACGAGTACCGCTTAGACGAAAGTCCAAAAAACATCAAGGGATATTACTATAACGGTGAGTTTGGAGAACGAGCTTTTAACACTTTAAAATATTTTTATTTGATTTATTTTATTTTCCACTAAACTAAAATAAAAATTCTCCAAAAAAAGTAATTATAATAGAAAATTCTGTGGAAAAAAAAAATAAAAACACTATAAAGAGCAATATTAACCTTACCAGCTTTAATTTTATTTATGGAAGTTAAATTTAATTTTAATTGATTGAAATGAATTTAATTTAATTTTATTTTACATTTTATTTCATTTATTTTATTTATTTATTTTTATTATTTTTTATAAAAAAAAAATTAATTTTATTTTATTTTCCACAAAACTAAAATAAACATTCTCCAAATTTTTTATAAAAAAAATTAATAATAATAGAAAATTCTGTGGAAAAAAAATTAAAAACGTTATAAAGAGCAATATTAACCTTACCTGCTTATTTTATTTTATTATTATTTTTTGTTATTTTTTTACTACTAAACTAAAATACAAATTCAAGTAAAGTTCAAATTAAATAGAAAAAAGTAAAAATAATAATAGAAAATACTGTGGGGGAAAAATAAGAACACTATAAAGCACCATAAAAGCAATATTAACCTTACTGGCTTAAATTAAATTAAATTAAATTAAATTAAATTAATTTAATTTAATTTAATTTAATTTAATTTAATTTAATTTAATTTAATTTAATTTAATTTAATTTAATCTAATTTAATTTAATTTAATATTAAATTATAAATAAATAAAAAATAAGTTATAATTTCATTTATTATTCATTTATTTTATTTATTTAATTTAGTTGAATTAAAATTAATTTAATTTATTATTATTATAAATGTTTTTATTTATTTTGTTTTCCACTAAACTAAAATAAAAGTTTCCCAAAAAAAAGAAAATAGTAATAGAAAATAACGTGAAAAATGAAACAGCACTATAAACAGCAAAATTAACCTTACTTGCTTTTATTTTATTGTTTTATTTTATTTATTTATTTTTATTTTATTTTCAGCTAAAATAAAATAAAAATTCTCCCAAAAAAGAAATAATATTAGAAAATACTGTTAAAAAAATATATTTAATTTAATTTTTAACTAAAAGAAAATGGCTCCAGAATTTTTTTTTATTGATACAAATTTCAAAGAGGGTACTTTATTTTATTTTATTTAAATTTTATTTTATTTCAACCTCAAACTAAAATAAAAATTACCCTAAAAATAAAAATAATTATAGGAAATTCTGTGAAAAACATTAAACAGCACTATAAACAGCAACATTAAACTAATGCAATATTAAATAATGCAAATTTCAAAGGAGCTCTTATCAGTTTGTTTCTTCAGTACAGCATATATTAGCATTCATTTATTTATTCAATAACCATATCCATCTGAGAGCACTGAATGCATCTTTCAGCTGTGATATAATGCAAATGTTGTTATAATTGCAGGTGATGCTGTTGGTCTGCCGGCGCGCTTGACACTGGAGTTCAGCGCATTTGATGCGTAAGTTTTTACGTATTTAAAGCATGCGATGTAGTTGGTTATTCTGAAAGCCTGGAGATCTGCCTCATTATCACGTCTGTTACTTGTGAAATTAATGATTTTCCTCTGCCAGTGAAGTCCTTGAGGGCGGTTTCAGTAGGATTAATTTAACGTTTATGATGGCTGAGTAATTGCTCTGGCCACACAGAACAGATATTTCCAGCTCAGTTTTCTGATGGATAAAGTCACTTCTGACCCCGTCAAAACCATCTGCTCTTCCCTTCCCTTCACTCAAAATAAGAATTAATCACTTCATAACATGGAGAGATTTCTTCAGGCTGCAAAAATAGGGTATAAGATGCTGCAAACAGGAAGAAAATGCATCTGTGTATGTGAGAACTTTGCTGTCAATTAATATGTTATTAATTTAGTTTAAAAGGGAGCTGTTATCCAAGCTTCTAATGGTGGACATGAATGAATTGTGTTTGTTCTAATCAGACTTGATAAAAACACTTTGATTGACATTCTGCTTTTATACATGTCATCAGAGAGTGAAAGCCCCGCCCATCTCTCATTAGCATAATCAGCAGCCCTGAGTGAGAAGCAGCCATCTGTCCAGTAGCCATTAGAGTGTTTGAGCTGCTGAAGATGATGTCAGCATAGACTCAGTGGATTATAGATGTGGAGTTTTAGATGAACAGCAACAGGAGCCAGATAGACTGACAGAAGCATGAGCACACACTCATTCTGAAGCACACCTGACCAGCACTCACAACACAGCTAGTTCTGAAATATTTGACAATAAAATTGACAGGAGGGCTAATAATTTTGACTTCAGCTTTAATTGTGTGTAATAGGGATGGACCCACGCCGGCGCGCTGCTGTCCCGCATCAGGAACTCTGTACAACACAAACACACTCGAAGCCTTCAAATCCACCGACAAAAAAGCCCTGCTGGACAAAGCAGCCAATGAGGTGCAGCTTCATTCATTCCTAATTAATTCAATTCGCTTGATTTGCTCTGTGTGTTTGTGCACTAACTGAGTTACGCTCCTCCTTTCTCTGTGTGTCTGGACACTGAACATCCTTCTCCATCATTTGATTAATTACTGCTTTATTCTTAATCTTCTTAATGCAATTATTTTTGCTGCCGGCTTTCTGCAGGTGGTAATTACACACAGATATGAGCAGTGGACAAACAGCGCTGCTTTTATCAATGCATTTTAATAAGCCCAGTGGTTTTTACACTGATTCTATACTATATTCTATTCTTATTTCTATTCTACTGTATTCTATTCTCTATTTTCTATACTATTCTACTCCATTCTGTGCTATTCTCTATTCTAGTTTTTATTCTACTCTATTCTATTCTTATTTCTATTCTATTCTACTCTATTTTATTCTCTATTCCATTTTCTGTTCTATTATATTCTACTCCATTCTATTATATTTTCTATTCTGTACTACTCTATTCTGTTCTATTCTTATTTCTATTCTATTACTATTTTTATTCTATTGTATTCTCTATTCTATTCTATTTTCATTTCTATTCTCTATTCTATTCTCTATTCTATATACTCTGTATTCTCTATTTGATTTCATGGTTCTATTATGTTATATTACTTACTATTCTTCTATTCCATTATAATCTTTATTCTATTCCATTACATTGTTGTATTCTAGTCTATTCTATTATATTCTCCTTTCTATCCTCTATTCTTTTCTTATTATTTATTCTATTCCGTTCCATTATTCCATTCTATTCTATTATTACATTATATCCTCTATTCTCTTCCATTATTTTATTCTCTGGTCTTCTCAATTATTCCAATCTGTTCTATTCTGTTATTCCATTCTATTCTACTCCTTTCTCTATTCTATTAACTTTTTTTTCTATTTTATTCTGTTCTATTCTAGTCTCTGTTCTATTTTATTATTCTAATCTCTAGTATATTCTGATCCATTCTGTTCTATTCTCTATATTCTGTTTTATTATTTTCTATTCCATTGTTTTATCCTATTTTTATTATATTCTAAAGAATCCTTTCTATTTCATTACATTATTCTATTTTTTCTGTTTTATCCTATTATCTATTCCATTCCTTAATTGCATTCTATTCCATTATTCCATTTTATTATTTCATTTTCTTCTCTATTCTATTAATTTTTCATTATAATTGTTAATATTCTATTTATTGTATATTATTCTATTTTGTTCTATTGTTCTATTCAATTATCTATTCTATATTATAATCAATTATTTAATTCTATTCTATTCTATTCTATTCTATTCTATTCTATTCTATTCTATTCTATTCTGTTCTGTTCTGTTCTGTTACTTCTTATTCTATTCTATTATTCCATTCCGTTTTCTAATCTATTTTCTATTCTATTCCATTATCTTATTCTATTTTAAATCCAGTCTATTCTCTATTCTATTCCATTATTCTATTCCATTATTCTATTCTATTATTCTATTCTATTCTATTCTATTCTATTCTATTCTATTCTATTCTACTACTTTCTTATTTATTTAAAGAAGCAATAGCAACAGTTGAACTTGTTCCATGCTCTGCATTAGTCCGCTGGGACTTAGATTTGATTGCATCTGTTGTCTGCAATTGTAAGTCACTTTGGATGAAAGCGTCTGCAAAATTATTCAATGTAAATGTAAATGAACATAGACTGGCATTATGCAAATTCAGTGCAAACCTACAAAGGTTTGTGCTGAAAATAAAGCTGAAATTACTGACGACTCATTTCAGCAAGTTTCAGACAATAACTGCGTTTATCTGCACTCTGATCTTTGCAGACCTTTTCCTTTCTCAAACAAACAGCCACATTACACACTGCATGGAACTCAATATTCAACAAAAGCTCAAATAAATTGCATCTCTTAGCAGTCCCTTGATATCTGCAGCCTAAAATGATAATTTCGTGATGGCTTTTCTTAAAATGTGTGGCATTATTCACTTCGGTTTGTGTGTTATGCTATAAAAATGCACAGAAATGTTAAAAAGTATTTCTGTTTTATAGACTTTGAGCCTAGATCAGTAAAATAGAGCTCTTTGTCTTATCGTTTTTGTTTTTTCATTTATTTATTTATTTATTTTTTTTGAATGAACAAATTAAAAAAAAAAAACTACAATTACAGCCAGGACTGTTACATTTTCACTTTTGCATTTGCGTAAACCATATCATTAATATCCCCTGCTGTACTGTCCCTTTAATTAATCCTGATAATGTTGTCTTCTTCACAGATCTGGAGCGCTATTCAGTCCGGCGCTGCTCTCGAAGACTCTTCAATCCTCAACAAGTTCATCCTCTTGACATTTGCGGTTTGTGTGCCAACATTTTAGAAAATGTCCCAGTAAAATTAATGTCCTTTCATCCATTTGTTTCTGACTGGGGCTTTTGTTTGTGCAGGATCTGAAGAAATATCACTTCTATTATTGGTTCTGCTTTCCTGCGCTCTGCTTTGTGGAGGGCATCCAGCTGCTGCGCGCGCCGCTGTCATTAGAGCAGCATTTCTCTGACAAACAGGTGTGCAGGAGAGCCCAAACTGTTGCCCACACGGAGGATTCGTGCGAAGGATAATGAGTCATTAGGCGCTGCTTTATGGAAAGCATGTGCTGATTAGAAATATTTATTCAGCAGTAATTATTGGAAGGCATAATCTCAGATAGGCTGTGAGAAACATGATGTGTCTTAAGGTCAGCGTGTATTGGAAGATAAGATTTTTCCTGTATTGTAACGTACAGTACATCCAGTTAAAGTAGAATAGGCTTAATTGCTCCGCCCTAAATGGCTGATAGCTCCACCCAAAAAGACTGCTTGCTCCGCCATAAAGATCGATAGCTCCACTCTATAGAACTGATAACCCCACCCTAAATGACAGATAGCTCCCTCCTAAATGTCTGATAGTCACACCTTAATATCACACCTTAATGACTAATAGTCTGAACATAGATCACTGATAGCTCCGCCCTAAATGACTAATTTCCCCACCATAAATGCTTGATAGCTCCACTTTAAATGACTGATTGCCCAGTCCTAAATGGCTAATAGCTTCCTCCTAAATGACTAATAGCCCCGCTTTAAATGACAAATAACCATGCCCTAAAGGACTGCTAGCCCTGCCTTAAATGACGAATAACCACGCCTTAAATTACTGATAGCATCGCACTAAATGCCTGATAGCTCCCTCCTAAATGACTAATAGCCCTGCCTTAAAGGACTGACAGCTCCACCCTAAATGGCTAATAACCCCGCCCTAAATGACTAATAACCACGCCCTAAATTACTCATAGCTCCGCCTTAAATCGCTAATAGTTCCCTCCTAAATGACTAATAACCCTGCCCTAAATGACAAATAACCACGCCTTAAATTACTGATAGCTTCGCACTAAATGACTGATAGCTCTCTAATAAATAAATAATAACCCCGCCCCTAAATCACTGATAGCCTGCCCTAATTAACTGATAGCTCCTCCCTAAATGACTGATAGCCTGCCCTAAAGGACTGATAGCTCCGCCCTAAATGACCTGCCCTAATTAACTGATAGCTCCGCCCTAAATGACTGATAGCCTGCCCTAAAGGACTGATAGCTCCGCCCTAAATGACCTGCCCTAAAGGACTGAAAGCTCCGCCCTAAATTACCTGCCCTAAAGGACTGATAGCTCCGCCCTAAATGTCTGATAGCCTGCCCTAATGAACTGATAGCTCCGCCCTAAATGTCTGATAGCCTGCCCTAATGAACTGATAGCTCCGCCCTAAATGTCTGATAGCCTGCCCTAATGAACTGATAGCTCCGCCCTAAATGACTTGCCCTAATGAACTGATAGCTCCGCCCTAAATGTCTGATAGCCTGCCCTAATGAACTGATAGCTCCGCCCTAAATGACCTGCCCTAATGAACTGAAAGCTCCGCCCTAAATGTCTGACAGCCTGCCCTAATGAACTGATAGCTCCGCCCTAAATGACCTGCCCTAATGAACTGAAAGCTCCGCCCTAAATGTCTGACAGCCTGCCCTAATGAACTGATAGCTCCGCCCTAAATGACTAATAATCCCGCCCCAGATATGTTATATTATATAAATAATGACTTTCCATGAATGCCATTGTGCGTGTGGAGTGACATTCAGACATATTTAGTCCATATTCATTTGCACTCGACCTTTAGGTGCATTTCTGCCTTTGACAAAACATTTTCCACCCACTCATGAGCATTCATTTCTTTCTTTTGATTGCGTTTCATGCGTCGATGAGGTGCGCTGATTGTTTTGGATCGATTTGTTTCACAGATATCGAGTTTGCAATCGGCGTATGATAATCTCTGTGCCTCCAGCGGAACGACGGCAGTCCCGCATTTTCTGCTGAAATACTCTGAGGAAAGTGTTGAAGTGGCTCCTCTGAAAGAGCTGAACTCCTTCTTTCCGGACCTAAAGAGGGTAATTTACAGCACTTCACATCAGTAACATTTGTGGCAGATTAAGTAATAATTATATAACATAACAATGAAGTCAGAATTATTCACCCCCTTTGATTTTTTTTTTTCTTTTTTAAATATTTCCCAAATGATGTTGAACAGATTCAGGAAATGTTCACAATATGTCTGATAATATTTTTTCTTCTGGAGAAAGTCTTATTTGTTTTATTGCAGCTAGAATAAAAGCTTTTAATTTTTCAAACACCATATTAAGGTCAATATTATTAGCCCCTTTAAGCTGTATTTTTCTCGATAGTCTACAGAACAAACCATCATTATACAATAACTTGCCTAATTACCCTAACCTGCCTAGTTAACCTAATTACCCTGTTTATACATATATGGATTAATTAAGAAATAAATGATGACAATCCATTGAAATTAGTGCTGGGCAGAAAATAATCCTTTACTAAACTAATTATCATGCTCAGCATAAATGAGCACAATCCATTTTGGTGCATTTGACCAAAACAGATTTATTAAACAAATGTTTTAAATAAAATTATATTTTAGTCACAGAATATCTGTAGAAATAGATAGATATAGAAATAAAGATAGTACAATAAATATAATATACATTTATAAATTATACAACTATTTATATATTTCAAGTGAAAATACAGATGAAGAGCAGTGTGGCTCAAAACATTACACGCTTTGTTTCAGCCTTTTTAATTTAATAAATTTGCAATTTTGGAGCTTTGGTGTTGCCGCCTTTGTTAAACACACAGTTGAAGTCAAAATAATTCACCCCCTTTCATTTCTTTTTTAAATATTTCCCAAATGGTGTTTAACAGAGCGAGGAAATGTTCACAGTATGTCTGATAATATTTGTTCTTCTGGAGAAAGTCTTATTTGTTTTATTTTGGCTAGAATAAAAGCAGTTTTTAATTTTTAAACGCCATTTTAAGGTCAATAATATTAGCCTAATATCTAGTCTAATATTTAATGTAATCATGGCAAAGATAAAATAAATCAGTTATTAGAGATGAGCTATTAAAACTATCATGTTTAGAAATGTGTTGAAAAATTTGTTCTACATTAAACAAAAATTAGGAAAGAAAATAAACAGAGGGGTAATAATTCAGTGGAGTTTGATGGAGGTTTTGTGATGTCACTGATGGCATTTTCTGCGGTGTGTGTGTGTGTTTCAGGTGGCTGTGGGTGTGTACGACCCATGCACGCTACCTCAGCATCCCGGATGGCCTCTCAGAAACCTCCTCGTCCTCCTCGCTAAAAAGTGGTACGTCTGTAATGAGTTTTTCCCACACGCTTCCCACCAGTGTTAAATTATAGCCCTGTTTCCACAGCTCCGCTCCGCATTACTTTCCATCGCTAACTTGTTTTTTTTTTTCTGCGACTACAAGAATGTGAGAAAATATGATGTCCGACCATCTGCTAGAATATCTGGGGGTTTGTTAGAAAGCATTGGACAAACTGCTTCAATCGTGGGTAATAAATGTGGAGTGTCTGATTTGTGGATACTCGGATTATATTTACCTTTAGACGCTTTTATTCAAACCGATGTGCAAATGATTTACAGTGTTCAGCCCTGACAGATCTCTCTTTTAAATGAACATTTGGGATGCTTTACAGTAATACATTTGCAAAGACTAAACTGATAAACTCTAACAAAAACACTGAAGATCACAGTCCAGAAATAAATGTTTAGTAAAAATATGAAGCAAATTTAGTGCGGCATGGTGGCGCTGTGGGTAGCATCATCACCTCACAGCAAGAAGGTTGCTGGTTTGAGTCCCTGCTGGGTTAGTTGGTGTTTCTATGTGGAGTTTGCATGTTCTCCCCATGTTGGCATGGGTGCTCTAAAGGGGAATTGGGTAAGCTAAATTGTCTGCAGTGTATGAGTGTGAATGGGAGTGTATGGGTGTTTCCCAGTGGTGGGTTGCAGCTGAAAGGGCATCCGCTGTGTAAAACGTGCGGTATAAGTTGGCGGTTCATTCCGCTGTGGCGACCCCTGATTAATAAAGAAGCTAAGCCGAAGAGAAAATAAATAAATGAATGAATATTTCAGTGTGATTGCACTATTTACATTATTTATACTACAAAATGGTGTAGAATAGTTATTAGTATGTGATTTGGGATGCACTTTCTATATATAATTTCCAGCAGAAATAAGACTTTTTCCAGAAGAAAAATATGATCAGGAATATTGTGAAAAACTAAAATTCTTAGGGCTCTATTTTGACGGTCCATGCGCAAAACGCAGGGCACAAATGCTTTCAGGGCGTGTCAGGACGCGTTTTTGCTAATTTAAGGACGGGAAATCTGCCTTGCGCTTCGGTGCATGGTCTAAAAGGGTGGAGTTTATTGTCTTAATGAGTTATAGGTGTGTTTTAAGAATAAACCAATTACAGTCTCATCTCCCATTCCCTTTAAGAGTCAGCTGTGTCGCGCCAAGAGCGCATTCGCTATTTACAGGACGCAAAGTAAGTCTAAGCGGAAAAAATGAGCATTTCACAAGCAAACAGTTCACAGAAAACTGTTAAACAGAGCATCTACTGCGTGACAATGAGAGATAATGGATCACTTTCGCTCTTGAGTAGGGAAACCTTTACACACAGACATAAATTAGTCTATAAATAATTAGTTGTGTTTGTTAAGTGCAAATATTCGTTTCAAAACTATTTCTAAATTCATTTCTAATTTCCAGCAAACGAATAAATGAATAATAATAACAAAATGTGCTTAAAAACCTGAGTTATATCCTAAAACACATGCTGTGCCCCTTATGGTCTAAAACCTGACAGGTGGACAAATCTAAGCTTGTTTTTAATAAAACAAATATAAATATGGATATAATAAATAATACTGCTAATAATAATAACATTATACAAAAGCAAATTGTTATGAATGAACTGAAAAAGCCCCCCGAGATGAAGAAGACATAAAAGCAGTGGTGTTTCATATTTATGACGGCTAGAAAATAATATGTTTTGTAATATTTTAATCCTTTATATTTATATCCTATATCTATTCGTATTATATCCTATATATATCCTTAATATTTACATTTTTTCATATGTAAAGATATTTGCCTATTGTTCTCTTGTGTAAAGCAGTGTGTAAGCGAGGTGCAACTCTGCGCTGGAGTTTAGACCGGGTTTGTTTTGGTCTATTGAAAAATCTATTATAGTTTCTCAAAATAGCAACGCTCCAGCGGTCCGCCTCAGAACGCCTCCCTTTTTAGACCAGAACGCCTATGGGTGCACAAATGAGCGCTAATGCATTTGCTATTTAAACAGCGTAGCGCAACGCCTCAAAACCACTCTTGCGCCAAGCTGAAACTACCAAAAGACTACTGCGCCACGCCATGCGCCACACTGCGCCGGGTGTATGATAGGACCCTTAATCTGTTAAACATCAAGCAAATATTTGAAAAGGCCTGATAGTTTGTCTTCATCTGTAGATCTGCTGAAGTGTGTTTATTTCGTAAATCCTGCAGTATTTTCAGCGTTGTGTTCAGTGTTGAAATGCCACAGTCCTCCTCCTGCGCTCAGGCTTCAGTTCACTGTCTGTGTGTGATTGTAAGTTTAAGGTCACTCAAAGAGCAACTCTGTGTGTGTGTGTCTGTTTGTGCATAGGTGTGTGTGCTTCTGTCTCTCTGTGTGTTTGTGTCTGTTCTTTTCTGTGTGTGGATCTGTCTGTGTGTGTATGTATGTATCTGTATTTATGTGTGTGTGTGTGTTCTTCACAGGGCTTCACAGCTGGATGTTGTGGAGGTTCTGTGCTTCAGAGACCGGACTCTCCAAGGCGTTCGCTCCGTCCAGCACAGCATCATCTTTCAGCTCAGACTCTCAGACCCGGCGCCTTCTGCAGGTAATTCATCATCTTCATCATCTTCATCTGAACAGCAGAATAAAGGCTGGGCTCAAATCAGGCCTCAGGAGAGCAGGACATCTATCTGCAATAGGCTCACTTTCATGGATACTAGATAGTAGTGTTCAACTTTGTAAAGTGTCAACATTTCAAATGAGCTCTTATTAAAGATTCATTTAGGGGACTTCAAAAGAATCGACTCTTTAGATTTGAACAAACGAATCATCGTTCAAATGGACAGTTGACTCCCAACTACAGATATTAATACATACTGGTTGTCGAGAGGAGTGAAGAAAGAAAAGAAGAGAGCGCAATGATGTAAAAACCTCAGATTTTGTAAGACCAAAGACTCTGTGGTTTCTATATTTAGTGCTGGTGTCTGTGGGGATTTTCAGTAGCTGCCGTCAGCGCTGAAGGTCTAGTAGAGTTTACTCGTCCTCCGCTTGGGCTTGTTTTTCTGCTCATCTTCATCCCTGAGATCTGAAGCTGGCGATTCCTGACATTCATCACACTTCAGACGTGTGTGTTCCTGCGGGAGTCTCTGTGTAGTGTTCTGAAGTGTGCATTCTGGTCTCTGTCGTGTTCAGAAGTGTGTGTTCCTGCGGGAGTCTCCACAGTTCATGACATTTCTCTATCTCTCTAAGAAGCTCTAGTCCAGATACACTGGGAAAAAAATGATTCATTCTATTGTGTATGAGTGTGAATGAGTGTGTGTGGCTGTTTCCCAGAGATGGGTTGCAGCTGGAAGGGCATCCGCTGTGTAAAAAAACGTGCTTGATAAGTTGGTGGTTCATTCCGCTGTGGCGACCCCGGATTAATTAAGGGACTAAGCCGACAAGAAATGAATATATATTATATTAATATATAATAAATAAATATTCATGCAAAAGATTACTTAAGTGATCTTAGCATATCACTCCAGCTGTTATCGAGTAACATTTAGGATTGATTTCTATTATTTATTTAGACGAATAATTGTATAATAATATTAATAATAATTGCATTCATTTAGAATGAATATTAATACAATGTTATATCTATTGAAAAACAGATCTAACCATTTAAGAGGGGTGGGCGGTGTATTGGGTGGTTCGCCCAGGGTGTCATTTAAACTAGAACCGCCACTGCCCTCCCTGATCGTCGTTGACAGCACGCACACACCTTCAATAGACAGCAATGGCAGTTTAATATTAACCTTGGGCACATCAATAGAAGAAGCTGCATCAGTAATATTGTGGTTCAAACCGAATATGGATCATTAATATTATTCATTGTAGTTCAGGGAAATTCAGCCTTTTTTGTCAGTGAATGTCAGGGAAAAGTCAGGGAATTTCACATTTGGCTTTGAGTGTGAATCCTGGCTGTAATGTTCAGACGTGTGTATTCCTGCGGGGAGTGTGTGATGTGTGTATTCCCGCGGGAGTGTCTGCACTGATGTTGGGAATTGGGGTGAAGCTCTTTTGTTGAAGATAAGAGGTGTTGAAAACTCTTCGTGATCCAATTTCTGTTGTTCATTTTCACATCCATGGCCTGATTCGAGGTTCTGTCAAACAGCCGATGCTTTTTTCCTTCAGAAACGCACACTCACACACACACATTGGTGGCGATCCTCACACTCCACTGATTCACTCACATTCAGAAGGGCTGCGATCTCACTGAATGCTGGATAATCATTTCATTTCACCACACACACACACACACACACACACACACACACACACACACACACACACACATACATGATTTAAGATGTAAAATGGGTTAGAATATTAACTTTTTTAAGTGTAATTTAATGTGACATTTAATTATTAATAATAAAATTTGATTAAATAATAATCAAAACGTAATTCAATTATTGAAATATTTGCACTGAAAGATTGTATTAAAAAAGGGTCTTGATTCGATTTATAAATTGTATTAAATTTAATTAAATATTTGCAATGGATAAAATACAAAAATACTACAAATAAAAGTAAATTTATCTTGATTTTAAAATGTGAATCCTTGAATTTTATTTAATGTAATATTTTATGATTAATGATTTGATTTAATCCTTTTATTTATTCCTTATTGTAAAAAATGCACTGGAAATATGGTACAAATTAATGTGTTTTAATTACTTTTTTATTTTATTCTATATTATTGTTCTATTATTTGCACTGGAAAAATACTAAAAAATATTAGTTATACATGTAAGTATGTCTTGATTAAACATAGCTTTAATGCTAGATATTTAAAGTAATATTTTTAAATTAAATAATTTTTTAAAAATATTTGCACTGGAAAAAAACTAATTAAATAAAAGCCTTGATTAATTTTTACTCAGTTATTAGTAATATTATAAGTAATTATTAATCATTTGAGAAATTATCAATGTTATATTTTAAGAGTGACCTGTACTGTAGGGCTTCTTCAGTTATTTATTTATTTTTTACCATATTTAGTGACAGAATCATAACAAAATCATTAAATCTTAGAACAACAGTAATACATATTCTGTTATATTAATGTGTGTAAATGTGTTTCTGCAGTGTGTCCGAAGAGTGTGGGCTGGGAGAAAAACACTAAAGGAGCGATGGGACCCAGAAGTGTTAATCTGAGCGAATGTATGGACCCCAAGAGGTAAACACACACACACACACACACACACACACACACACACACACACACACACACACACACACACACACACACACACACACTGACAAATAGAAGAAAAAAGACAGACAAAAATAGGCTGCTCATCTAGTTAGGGTCAGTGTTTTGACAATCTGTGCTACCAGAGCAGAGCTAGTGAATGAAATACCACCTTAAATAATGGTGTAAAAACAGGGCTAGTGAATGAAATACCACCTTAAATAATGGTGTAAAAACAGGGCTAGTGAATGAAATACCACCTTAAATAATGGTGTCATAACAGGGCTAGTGAATGAAATACCACCTTAAATAATGGTGTAAAAACAGGGCTAGTGAATGAAATACCACCTTAAATAATGGTGTCATAACAGGGCTAGTGAATGAAATACCACCTTAAATAATGGTGTAAAAACAGGGCTAGTGAATGAAATACCACCTTAAATAATGGTGTAAAAACAGGGCTAGTGAATGAAATACCACCTTAAATAATGGTGTAAAAACAGGGCTAGTGAATGAAATACCACCTTAAATAATGGTGTCATAACAGGGCTAGTGAATGAAATACCACCTTAAATAATGGTGTAAAAACAGGGCTAGTGAATGAAATACCACCTTAAATAATGGTGTCATAACAGGGCTAGTGAATGAAATACCACCTTAAATAATGGTGTAAAAACAGGGCTAGTGAATGAAATACCACCTTAAATAATGGTGTAAAAACAGGGCTAGTGAATGAAATACCACCTTAAATAATGATGTAAAAACAGGGCTAGTGAATGAAATACCACCTTAAATAATGGTGTAATTACAGGGATGGTGAATGAAATACCACCTTAAATAATGGTGTAAAAACAGAGCTAATGAATGACATACCACCTTAAATAATGGTGTAAAAACAGGGCTAATGAATGAAATACCACCTTAAATAATAGTGTAAAAACAGGGCTAGTGACTGATATACCACCCTAATTATGATTGCTTCTGAAAATGTTCTGATGTTATTGAACACCGCTGTCCTGGAAATGAGCAACTTTGCATTTTCCATTGTTGTCAGAACATGATGTAAGAGCAGAATAGGGGAGCTTCTTTCAGAAATGGGGTTTATTTGTTTGCCTGATGTGTTTCCTGATGAATATGAGATGTGTCTGTTGTGTTAAAGACTGGCGGAATCGTCTGTGGACCTGAACCTGAAGCTGATGCGCTGGAGGCTGGTGCCGGCTCTGGATCTGGAGAAAGTGGTGTCTACGAGGTGTTTACTGCTGGGAGCCGGAACACTGGGCTGCAATGTGGCCAGAACACTGATGGTAGGAGCTGGTTACTGTGGATTTAACGTACAGACACACTGTATAGGGTTTCCCGTGCAATGTGTGCATCTGTAGTAATGCACCCTTTGCCAAGACTGATAACGGCAGCCAGAAGAGAGATTCATGTCAGAGTCCTGCACACATACACACTGCATTACACACACCTCACACCAGCAGACATTCGCTTACTGTAATTTGATGCAAAGAGGAGATAAACATAAATAAATATACATAGTTCAAAAAATGCAAATATTGAAAACTCCCAAGGATTTAAGATGCTGATGATCGTTATACGCTTCATACACATTGCAGATGATTTAATTTAATTTAATTTAATTTAATTTAATTTAATTTAATTTAATTTAATTTAATTTAATTTAATTTAATTTAATTTAATTTAATTTAATTTATTTTAGTTTAGTTTAATTTTATTTTTAATAAAATAAAAAAAAAATATTTCATTTAAAATATTTTTAAATATTAGCTTATTTAAAGTATTTAATTAATTTAATATATATATATATATATATATATATATATATATATATATATATATATATATATATATATATATATATATATATATATATATATATATATATATATATATATATATACATTACATTTAAAATATTTAACCTAAAAATTTAATTTAACTTTAGTTAAAACCTTTTAATTCAAATGTTTTTTTTTTTTTTTTTTTTAATTAGTTTTTTTTTTCATTCAAATATTTGCACTGGAAAACACCACAAAAATACTAAAAAAATGAAAGTAAATTATGCTTGATTTTAAAAATGGGTAATTTAATTTAAACCTTTAATCCCAGGTTTATGTGATTTTCTTCTTTCAAAGTATATTTTATAAAAGGAAATAAAAAAAACACCCATAAGCAAGTGCTTAAACAATGTCACCTTAACAAAATTCCCCTCTTATGGATTAGCATATGCATTATTTATGTTAATTTATGTAGTTATCAGTTCATAAATAAACACATATAAAAACATATAACTAATATACACATAATTATTAATTCCAGAGGTTAAAAAAACATATACTGAATGCAAACACTTACTTTTGCAATATTTTGAAATATGTTTTGCATAAATGACAAATTTTATGATAAATCCAGACATGAACATACATGTCATATATGTCTAAAAATAAAAAGTTGCCTTAATTGCTTTTTAATGGTTTCTGAAAGAGTGGAAATCATAGGACTGTAATTACAGCAAGTAAGAGCAGATGCCTTCATTTCAGAAAGATTGTGGCTTCGCATGATGCCAGAGATAAACATGTTTGCGGCATGAACATTAAAATGTCTTCATGTCAGTTAATTGCAGGAGGGTTTTTACATTTTGTTTTGAGAGCGGTTGGCAAGGATCCTGATGTTACAGATGAACTCAGAGCTCTTTAATGCAGTCCAAATCTGTATGGTGTTTGGCTTACAGCATGCCTGATGAATGCAAAGTGTGCTTCTGCCGTTTCTTTCTGATTATTGCGCTTTTACATGCATAACGCCATTATGTGCAGAAGATTTTTCTAGTTTTTTTTTTTGCAAGATTTAAAAATAATTCATTCATTCATTCATTCATTTTCTTGTCGGTTTAGTCCCTTTATTAATCCGAGGTTGCCACAGCGGAATGAACCGCCAACTTATCCAGCAAGCGGATGCCCTTCCAGCCGCAACTCATCTCTGAGAAACATCCACATACACATTCACACACACATACACTAAGGACAATTTAGCCTACCCAATTCACCTGCACCGCATGGACTGTGGGGGAAACCGGAGCACCTTGAGGAAACCCATGTGAATGCAGGGAGAACATGCAAACTCCACACAGAAACGCCAACTGAGCCGAGGCTCGAACCAGCGACCTTCTTGCTGTGAGGCGACAGCACTACCAACTGCGCCACTGCGTCGCCCTTAAAGTAATTTAAAGGCTTATTTGGTGTGTGTGTGTGTGTGTGTGTGTGTGTGTGTGTGTGTGTGTGTGTGTGTGTGTGTGTGTGTGTGTGTGTGTGTGTGTGTGTGTGTGTGTGTATGTGTATGTGTGTGTGTGTGTGTGTGTGTGTGTGTGTGTGTTTGTTTTAGGGCTGGGGTGTGCGGCACATCACGTTTGTGGACAACGCAAAGATCTCGTACTCAAACCCGGTGCGGCAGCCGCTCTACGAGTTTGAAGACTGTCTGAGTGGAGGAAAGTCTAAAGCGCTCGCCGCCGTGGACAGACTCAAGAAGATCTTTCCTGGAGTGGTGAGGACTTACTCTCCTTTTACAATAATAGATCAGTCAAAGGCCTCCTGTTATGCTTTTGAAAGCTTCCACCCAAGAAGAGACATTTCCTGCATGGTATAATTCACAATAATAAAGGTATATTTTGAGACATATAATAGCACATCTTATAAAAATATTCAATGTTAAATTACACATTGTCATCTGCAAAAAACATCCTCAGGCAATGGTGCTTTTATGGTGTACATCAGGAACTTAAAGGGAATTTTTCTTGGCTATGAAGCTTTCAGTGCACATATTTATATGCATTTTACAGTATTG
>NC_133186.1:927500-937500 GCF_049306965.1 Danio rerio | reverse complement strand
ATGACCTTTCATAATCATAGATAGGCGTTTTAAATGCGTAGCGTCTCTCTTGCAGGGTTTTCTTGCGCTCTGAGCAGCAGTCTGAGTGTTTGAACGCTGACTGCAGTGACTCAGACTGGAGCTGGCCTCATATTGATGACTGTGTGTGGGAACTGAGCTGCTGGCAGGTGTTCACATCCTTCAGCTCCGCCAGTCCTCTCCGCTATCAAACCCCCTTCGCTTCCTATGATTCAGCTTCAACAAATGTCACCCCGCAAACCATTCCAGAAGACGATCTGGCCACGGCTGTAGAGGAAAGTGGTCAGACTATAGACTAATGTTAATAATAACAGCAACACATTGAACCATGAGCATCAGAACATCACACACAGGAACAGATTCTCGATGCATCTCATGAACACTTGATGATAATTGTGGCACACTATATTTTTACATGCATGCACTTATTTATTTAACAACATACTAATTTTACACGTCAATGCACATATAGTATAGGTGTACACACAGTATTGTATGTAGTAATATACCTGTACATGCATTTGTCAACTGGGTCACACTTTATTTTAAGTCACAGTTCACGATATTAACAAACCATTAACTAAGGCTGTGAAGGTTTATCAATAGTTAGTAAGGTAGTAGTTGACTTTAGGTTATGGGTAGGATTATATGGCCAGCCATTTCGACATTTAATCTACAGTTTAACTCGTACTCGTATCTATTTTAATGTTACTAGTGCTTATTTTGTAGATACTAGTGCCTGTTCTTTAAATACTAGTGCTTATATACTAGTGCTTTCTCATTAGACACTGGTTCTTTTATTAGATACTAGTAGTCATAAAGTATCAGGCTTAATTTGTGCAGGAACATGCCTGATCCGGATTCGGCACCGAAATCTGATCCGGCACTTCATTTTACTGATCCCCCTCCTTAACCGCCGTCCGCTGTTCACTTTCACATTCTTCCGAGACTTCCCATCCCTCCCTTTTCAAGAAGAGTTAGAACAATTTCTCAAACAATATCTCTCTCATTATTCTGCTATTAAGCAGAACAGAAACATGTGATCATCCTCACTTACCTAAAGGAGGAAAAGTTTGCTTAAATTAACGTCTGACGTCCTTTAAATGGCTAGTTGCCTTTTTATACAGTGTATCTAAACTTCTGCTTTCAACTGTTTGTGTGTATTGGACAAAACATTGTGACGCAGACAATTGCTCACACACACGTGCATGCGCACACAAAAACAGACACACTCAACATAGAGACACACATGCGCACACACACACACTCTTTCAGCTCCACAGATCAGATGGTGTATCTTACATAAGGATGTCACTGGCGCTCTAGTTTTAGCACCTCCGCTCTTTGCACTGGGAAAAATACCATTTGGAGCAAATGCAGGAATTGGCATGAAGGAGACTCTTATAATGAGGCCCTTCTGAGGTGCGATCGGATAATAACTTGACCAACACCCGCGTGATGTGACGGAGGACTGAGCATTCTGACAAACCTGACGCACAAATCAGCACATCAGCGTTCACAACAGCTAATCAAAAAACATACGCGGCGGAGAACAGAACGGAACAATGATCAGCTTTATTGAGCCTTTATTTGGCCACCGGGCATGAAAGTCCATCTGTAACACCACTTACAAACTAACACGTCTCTATGAAGAAAGAAACACGCTTTACTCCTGCTAACAGATTGCTGGGGTCTGATGCATATGGAGATCTGCTGTGTTGCTCCATTTATTTAGTTTTATTTATTCCTAAATGTCAAAAAAGTACAACCCCAAAACACAAATAAAAACAGAAAGTAGTGCTTCTAAATTTACTTTGACGTTTATTTCATTGCAGAAAATACAACAAACATTATATAATGTGTTCCTCGTGATAAAAAAAAAAATATATATATATATATATATATATATATATATATATATATATATATATATATATATATATATATATATATATATATATATATATATATATATATATATATATATATATATATATATATATATATCTTTTTTATTATTATTTTTTTTCCAAAATAAACAAGTATTCTTATTTTGGTTCTTGCAAGACATTTTAAAAACAGTTTTATCAATAAAGCATTTACCACTTTGATATATTGCCGTTCCTTTCCACCACACTTTAAAGACGTTTAGGGACTGAAGACAGCAAGTGATGAAGCGTTCCAGGTGTAACTATGTGCCATTCTTCCTGCAAACAAGTCTTAAGTTGCGCAACAGTACGAGGTCTTCGTTGTTGCATTTTGCACTTCAAAATGTGCCACACATTCTCTATTAGGGACAGGTCGGGACCACAGGCAGGCCAGTCCAGTATCTGTATCCTCTTCCTCCGCAGCAGGACTTGCGGAATGTGGTTTAGCATTGTCCTGTTGAAATATGCATGGGCGTCCCTGGAAAAGAAGACAGGGGTACTGACACAACCCCATACAATGACACCCTGGCTTTTGGGCTTGTTGCTGGTAACAGTCTGGATGATGCTATTCAGGAGCACATGGCATTCATTTCTCCCAGAAAATACCTGAAATACTGACTCATCTGAGCACAGCAGACCAGGGGTTAATTTGTGCTGGAACAAGCTGGATCCAGGATCTCAGAAATCTGATCAGACACCTCATTTTATCAATCCCCCTCCTCACATGCACCCCTGCCCCGCCCCGCTCTTCACTTTCTTCTGCAACTTTCCAACCCTCTTCACTTTCGTCCACAACACTCCACTTGCCCCAATCAACCCCCCCTTCCCGCTTATCAATTTCTTCCATGACTCTCCAACCCTCTACACTTTTGTCCACAACACTCCACTTGCCCCAACCAACCCTTCTTCCCGCTCATCATTTTCTTCCAAGACTCTCCAACCCTCTTCACTTTGGTCCACGATACTCCACTCCCCCCTCCCTTTCTTTAATTTCTTCCACGACTCCCCAACTCTCTTCACTTTTGTCCACAACACTGCACTTGTCCCAACCAACCCCCCTCCTTTGCTGCTCTCCCCTTTCTTCTGTGACTCCCCAAACCTCTTCACTTTCGTCCATCTGTTCCAGGACCTTGCGATTTACAAATTAAGCACATTTCCACTGTTTGATGGTCCAACGCAGACGCCTCCGATTACAGAAAAGTCGACACTTTTGGACACTGTTAATATAGGGCTTCCTTTTGGCACATTGCAGTTTTAACTGGCATTTATGGCTGTAACTATGTATTGTGGTACTTGAAATAAGGTTTGCCGCAGTAGTCAAGAGCCCATGTGGTGATCTAGCCTATAGATGAATGAGGACTCTTGTGTTTAAACATTTAAATCATTTCCTCATGTATTTGAAAACGACTGCAACACGGGGAGAACATGCACACTCCATACAGAAATGGCAACTGACCTAGCCGAGGCTCGAACCAGTGACCTTCTTGTTGTTGCGCCACCGTGCTGCCATTATCATTATCATTATTATTATTATCATTATCCTTATTATTAGTATTAGTATTATTATTATTTTTAGTAGACGTTTTGCACAGCACGATGGTCAGCTGCTATTGATTAATAAGTACATCTGTGGCCTGTATACAGTATGTGTGTTGTGTGTATGTATGCACATGTTTATGTGACATATGAGGACACAAACCTGTATTATGTCATCGGTATGAACAGGTATTACAGGAAAAGGTGAATTATGCAGACTTTGTTGATGTCCTTACTTTTTAAAGGCTTATAAATCATACATAAGTGAGTATTTTTAGAAAGTAAAAATGCACACAGCTTCCTTTAAGAGCAGTACAGTATAAAAACAGTAAAAACCTGTGGAATGACCCCACAATTCACCTTAACTGTGTGCATGTGTGTGAAGCCCTATTAATGGAAGTACACCTGGCTAGAAAATCTTTTCTTCTCTCTCTGTGTGTGTGTGCGTGTGTGTGTGCGTGTGTGTGTGTGCGTGTGTGTGTGTGTAAACCCCTATTAATGGATGTTTGAGTACACCTGGCTAAATAATCTTTTCTTCTCGTTTGTGTGTGTGTGTGTGTGTGTGTGTGTGTGTGTGTGTGTGTGTGAGTGTGCGTGCGTGTTTGTGTGTCGTGCTGATATTAGGGTCTGTGTTTATTCATCATTAATTCATCTGCTCATCCTGTATCGATCCGCTCCCCCGTTCTGCTCATTACACACACGTTTACCTTCACAGGAGCCCTGCGTGTGTCAGGCCAATTAGACCGGACGGATATCCATGCAGTAATTACAACTCTGTCTCTCGGTGACATACACACACATAAATATATGTACGCATATACAATAATGTGCTTGAAAAACTCTGTTTCACTGGATTGCAGCACTTGTGAGCAGAGGGTTATTGTATTATACGTGTAGTTTTGCCTTCCTTAAAATTGATGTGGTCTTTCATAAAATTGATTGATTACTGTTATTGATTAATGAACTAACATTATCAAAGATGCTTTAGACACTATTAGTTTACGAGAAATTGTTTACCTTTAGTACTCACGTAACTTCAATATTTGTTTGTGGAGTCCTCCAGGGCTCTGTTTCAGGACAGCTGCTGTTTACATGTGGCCTAGATAATATAATCAGGAAATGTGGATCAACTATGAGATCATACACAAGTGTTCATCCTCAGACTTTCTAAACTGCAGAAATCTGTAAACAGCTTGATCATTTGCTTGTTAGAAATCCATTCACGGATATTTACATTTGGATTTTGGGTTCTCTAAATGTGTTCAGCCTTCATGAAAGTATGAAAATAATAATAATAATAATAATAATAATAATAATAATGATGATGGCATTAATATGTTTCTAATGTTGTGGTCAATTTAGAAAAATGTTTTTTTTTCTGTTGCTTAAATGATGTCCAGCTCACTTTGACCCGTAATTCAAAAACATAAAAACATCAGGCTGACTTCACTTTTTTTTAGCTGAATCCAATGAATTTTTTCTAGTTGTCTCAACTTGCATCAATCAAACTGACTAAAGCTGTGAAGTTAAACTTTATATAGCTTTAATAATTTAGCTAAAACCTGATTAACTAGTTTAAACGAGTTACTGCAACATAAAAATATTGATAACACTTTACAATAAGGGTGCATTGGGTAATGTTAGTTGATGAATTTACTGGGGAGACACATGGTTTGCACTGTGGCCTCACAGCAAGAAGGTCGCTGATTCGAGTCCTAGCTGGTCCAGCTGGCGTTTCAGTGTGGAGTTTGCATGTTCTCCCCATGTTGGTGTGGGTTTCCTCCAGGTGCTCCGGTTTCCCGCATAGTCCAAACACATGTGTTATAGGGAAATTGATGAACTAAACTGGCTGTAGTGTATGAGTGTGTATGGGTGTTTCTTAGTACTGGGTTGCGACTGGAAAGGCATCCACTGTGTAAAACATATCCTAAAATAGTTGGTGGTTCATTCCACTGTGGCGTTCTCTGATGAAAAAAGGGGCTAAGCCAAGGGAATTGATGAATGTATTTAACATGAAGAAACAATCACCAATACTTGTATTACAGTATTTGTTCATGTCAGTTGTAAACAGTTGCTGATTGTTAGTTCATGTTAACTTAGTGCATTTGCTAATTTTAACTACTTTAATAATGCATTAGTGAATGTTGGTTGTTATTTATAATGCTGTTTGAGTACTGTTCAGAATAAATTCATGCTAGTAAATACATTTTTAGATGAAATCTTATTGTAAAGTGACCAAAATATTTGCTGTCTTTTTGTCATTGCGTGTTTTACAGTGTATGGATGTATTGTTGTTTTCTGTTGTTCAGAATGCAGAAGGCTTCAACATGAGCATCCCTATGCCCGGACACCCTGTCAACTTCTCAGATCTGACCGTAGCTCAAGCGCAGCAGGACGTGGAGCAGCTGAAAAAACTCATTTCTGAACACGATGTGGTTTTTCTGCTGATGGACACCAGAGAGAGCCGCTGGCTGCCCACCGTCATCGCTGCCAGCCAGAGAAAGGTACAGCAGCATTACTACCTTGCAAAAAATATGACAGTGTAATACTGTGTCTTTCTGCGATATGAGTACAAGTCCAAGTTTTGTAGTTATGTTTTAGTTAAGTGATTTAATAAGTAAATAAGTAATTATGTAAATAAGTGAATAATAAAAAATTAATAGGTAAATAAATAAATAAACATAAATAAGTAAATGATTAAGTAAATATGTAAATAAATAAAAAAAATAAATAAGTAAATGATTAGGTAAATAAGTAAATAAATAGGGAAATATGTAAGTAAATAAAAATATAAACAAATGAATAAGTAAATGAATAAAAAACAAATATGTAAGTAAATAAATAAAAATAAGTAAATAAATAAATAAATAAATAAGTAAATATATAAGAACGTAAAAAATAAAAAAAAGTTAATAAATAAGAAATAAGTAAATAAGCAAGTAAATTAATAAAAAATAAAAATAAGTGAACAAGTGGTTAAGTAAATATTTTTAAAAAAATAATGAAATAAAGAAATAGTTAAATATGTAAGTGAATAAAAATAAATAAGTAGATAAATAACAAATAAGTAAATAAATAATACAAATAAATAGGTAAATAAGTGATAAAGTAAATAAGTAAATGATTAAGTAAATATATAAATAAATAAGTAAATGATCAAGTAAATAAGTAAAAAAATAAATAAATAAGTAAATATGCATAAATATAAAAATATAAATAAATAAGTAAATGAATAAAAAGATATACAAGTAAATAAATACAAATAAACAAGCAAATAAGTAAATAAATATGTAAGAAATTAAAAAAAGCAAATAAGTAAATAAATATGTAAGAAATTAAAAAAACTAAAAAGTGAATAAATAAAAAATAAGTGAATAAGCATGTAAATAAATAAAAAATAAAAATAAATAAACAAGTGTTTTAAGTAAATCTTTTTTTAAAAATTATGAAATAAAGAACTAGTTCAATATGTAAGTAAATATAAAATAAATTTAAGTTAAATAAAATAAATAAGTAGATAAATAACAAATAAATAAATAAGAAAAAAAGTAAAGTAAATAAATTATAAGTAGATAAATACAGAAGTAAATAAAAAAAACATACAAAAATATAAATAAGTGAATAAAAATTGTTAAATATGGAAGTAAATAAAAAAATAAACAGTAAATAAATACTTTAAACTAGTGATTAGGTAAAACAGTAAATGACTTAATAAAAAAAGTAAATAAAGAATCAAAATATAAATAAATAAATAACATCAGTAAACCTTTTCTTTTCTTTTTAAGAGTGAGAGAGCATTCATTATTTGTCTGCTATTGTTCCTCTGCAGTTAATAGTAAACGCTGCTCTGGGATTCGACACATTTGTGGTAATGAGACACGGCCTGAAGAAACCCAGAGAGTCTGAAGAGTCCAGTCCGATGTCTGCATCTTCCAGCTCCTCGTCTTCCAACACACCGGCCGCCACTGTTACTGCAGGTACAGACGCCTTTTACACTGCTTTTACTGCTGTTTACATGAAGAGCGCTGTAAAAACCAACATATAAACACTCAGCAGACGCCTACAGTAAATGTCAAGTGGAAAATGTCAGATGTCGTCACAGTTGCAAAGAGACTGCAGATAGAAAGTCATGAAAAACCTGGAAGATTTCAGAGAATTGAGGCCGTGCATTAAAATGAAATATGTGCATAATGAAAATGTGCATGTTGTGGGAGCAAATGAGTTATTAAAACTGTCATGTTTTAAAATGTGTTGTAAAAAAGGGGTCATTAAACCCTAAAATGTTTTTTTATTTACTAAAATATCTTTAGTGGTATTAAATGGAGCAGGGGCATTTTCACTGTATTTCCTCTAATATTTGCTCTTCTGGAGAAAGTCTTGTTTTATTTCAGCTTGAATAAAAGCAGATTTTAGTTGTTTTAAAGCCATTTTAAGGTCAATATTATTAACCCCTTCAGCAATATTTGCAAATGAACTGTTTTATGCATGTAATGAAACTCCCCTTTTTATGCAAACCCCTCCTTCTCTCCACTTGACACGCCCACCTAAACACATCTGTAAACACCTTTTCCTAGCATTTTTCCAATCAGAGGTGTAAAAACTGAGGGTTCCATGATCCTCCAAAAAGCACTTGGGAAATGTAAACAGTACTGTACACAAATAAAACTGTATATACAGTTACGTCCATAAATATTTGGACATCGACTCAATTCTAACATTTTTGGCTCTATGCACCAACTCAATCAGTTTAAAATAAAATTGTATCTGCAGACTATCAGCTTTAATTTGAGGGTATTTACATCCAAATCAGGTGAACACTGTAGTAATTACAACAGTTTGCATATGTGCCTCCCACTTGTTAAGGGTCCAAAAGTAATTGGAAAGAATAATCATAAATCAAACTTTCACTTTTTAATACTTGGTTGCAAAATTCTTTACAGCCTGAAGTCTAGAACACATAGACATCAGCAGACGCTGGGTGTCATCCCTGGTGATGCTCTGCCAGGCCTCCAGGTCTCCAGTTCCTGCTTGTTCTTGGGGCATTTTCCCTTGAGTTTCGTCCTCAGAAAGTGAAATGCAGCTCAATTGGATTTAGATCAGGTGATTGACTTGGCCATTGCATAACATTCCACTTCTTTCCCTTCCAAAACTGCCTCCTAAGGAGCGTTCTTAATCTGACTAACTGTTTTCTTCACCAGTGAAAGAATTCTTCAGTCGTTTCCATGGTCTTCTGGGTGTTTTGGTGTTGCTGAGCTCACTTGTGCGCTCTTTCTTTTTAGGAATGTTCCAAACAGTTTTGGCCACACCTAAATTTCTCTTTGGGTTTGTTGTGTTTTTTTAGCCCAATAATGGCTTGCTTGACTGATAGTGACAGCTCTTTGGATCTCATCTTGAGAGTTGACTGTAACATATTTCAAATGCAAGTAGCACGCTTGAAATTTAAGCTGCGGTCACATTAGAGTTTGAGCATGCGATATTCTGTCGTGCGGCGCTGCGAAAACGGGTGGCATTAAACAAGCTTATTAGACATTTAAAAAGCGAGTGATTGCTCCATGTTTTCAATTTCTGTCCAGAGAGGTCATGTTTTGATCCTTGATTGGTCTCACGCAGTCAAGTGATGCGATTTCGCAGTGCACCAAGCTTGAACTGTGCTTCGGTCTAACGTATTCGCGTTCGTATGAATTGAAGTCTATGAGAGGAAAAGCCCAGTGTGACCGCAGCTTTACTCTGGACCTTTTCTCCGCTCATTGTACATGAGATAATGAGGGAATGACGCACACCTGGCCATGAAACACTTAAAAGCTAATTGTCCAATTACTTAAGACCCTTAACAAGTAGGAGGCACATATGCAAACTGTTGTAATTCCTACAGCGTTCACCTGATTTGAATGAAGATACCCTAGATTTGTTGGTGTATAGAGCCAAAAATGTTATAATTGGGTCAATGTCTGAATATTTAAGGACCTGAACTGTAAGTCAATCAATAAATATACAATTGAAGTCAGAATTATTAGCCCCCCTTTGATTTTTATTTTTTATTTTATTTATTTATTTTTTTTAAATATTTCCCAAATGATGTTTAACAGAGCAAAGAAATGTTCACAGTATGTCTGATAATATTTTTTCTTCTGGAGAAAGTCTTATTTGTTTTATTTCGGCTAGAATAAAATCAGTTTTTATTTTTTTTAAAGTCATTTTAGAAACAAAATTATTCGCCCCTTTGAGCTATTTTTTTTCTAATAGTCTCCAGAACAAACCATCATTATACAATAACTTGCCCTAATTACACTAATCTGCCTAGTTACCCTAATTAAGCTAGTGAAGCCTTTAAATGTCACTTTAAGCTGTATAGAAGTGTCTTGAAGAATATCTAGTCTAATATTATTTACTGTCATCATGGCAAAGAGAAAATAAATCAGTTATTAGAGATGAGTTATTAACACTATTATGATTAGAAATGTGTTGAGGAAATCTGCTCTCCGTTAAACGGAAATTAGGGGAAAAAAATAAACCAGGGG
>NC_133186.1:917500-922500 GCF_049306965.1 Danio rerio | reverse complement strand
CTAGAGCGCCATCTGCTGTTAAACACTAGCCTAGAGCACCATCTGCTGTTAAACTCTATCCTAGAGAGCCATCTGCTGTTAAACACTAGCCTAGAGAGCCATCTGCTGTTAAACACTATCCTAGAGCGCCATCTGCTGTTAAACTCTAGCCTAGAGCGCCATCTGCTGTTAAACACTATCCTAGAGAGCCATCTGCTGTTAAACACTAGCCTAGAGAGCCATCTGCTGTTAAACACTATCCTAGAGCGCCATCTGCTGTTAAACTCTAGCCTAGAGCGCCATCTGCTGTTAAACACTAGCCTAGAGCACCATCTGCTGTTAAACACTAGCCTAGAGAGCCATCTGCTGTTAAACACTAGCCTAGAGAGCCATCTGCTGTTAAACACTATCCTAGAGCGCCATCTGCTGTTAAACACTAGCCTAGAGAGCCATCTGCTGTTAAACACTAGCCTAGAGCACCATCTGCTGTTAAACACTAGCCTAGAGAGCCATCTGCTGTTAAACACTAGCCTAGAGAGCCATCTGCTGTTAAACACTATCCTAGAGCGCCATCTGCTGTTAAACACTAGCCTAGAGAGCCATCTGCTGTTAAACACTAGCCTAGAGCGCCATCTGCTGTTAAACTCTAGCCTAGAGCGCCATCTGCTGTTAAACACTAGCCTAGAGCGCCATCTGCTGTTAAAACTAGCCTAGAGAGCCGTCTGCTGTTAAACACTAGCCTAGAGTGCCATCTGCTGTTAAACTCTAGCCTAGAGCGCCATCTGCTGTTAAACACTAGCCTAGAGAGCCATCTGCTGTTAAACACTAGCCTAGAGCGCCATCTGCTGTTAAACTCTAGCCTAGAGCGCCATCTGCTGTTAAACTCTAGCCTAGAGCGCCATCTGCTGTTAAACAATAGCCTAGAGCGCCATCTGCTGTTAAACACTAGCCTAGAGCGCCATCTGCTGTTAAACTCTAGCCTAGAGCACCATCTGCTGTTAAAACTAGCATAGAGCACCATCTGTTGTTAAAACTAGCCTAGAGCGCCATCTGCTGTTAAACACTAGCCTAGAGCGTTATCTGTTGTCAAAACTAGCCTAAAGCGCCATCAGTTGGTAAAACTAGCCTAGAGCGTCACCTGCTGTTAAAACTATCCTAGAGTGTCACATGCTGTTAAAACTAGCGTAGAGCGCCATCTGTTGTTAAAACTAGCCTAGAGCATCACATACTGTTAAAACTAACCTAGAGCGCCATCTGCTGTTAAACTCTAGCCTAGAGCGTCACATGGTGTTAAAACTAATCTAGAGCACCATCTGCTGTTAAAACTAGCCTAGAGCCCGTCTGCTGTTAATACTAGCCTAGAGCGCCGTCTGCTGTTTAACACTAGCCTAGAGCGCCATCTGCTGTTTAACACTAGCCTAGAGCATCACATGCTGTTAAAGACTAGCCTAGAGCGCTGTCTGCTGTTAAAAAAATTGATGATGCCCCTAAAAAAGAATCATCTTCCAAGGAGTTTATTCATCATGCAGCCAAAATTAAACACACTTATAAATTCATCAGTCGGTGATTTCCTGATTGTCTATTGATGTCTTTTCCTCGTGTTAGTCCACCAGAGACCGGACTCTGGACCAGCAGTGTACAGTGAGCCGCCCGGGTCTGGCCATGATTGCTGGAGCTCTGGCTGTGGAGCTGATGGTGTCTGTACTGCAGCATCCAGAAGGGTACGAGCACCAACATTTACTACAGTGTACACCAGGCTTAAACAGTTTGTGTCTGACTGTATGATAACCTCGATAAATAAATCAGAGTATTGTAATTCCTGCACTAAAACGTTCCTTTTAAAGGTCTAGGGTAAAAAAAAACTACTTTTCTCCCAATTGAACACAATATATTTTATTTTAGGAAACATTTATAATGTTTCTTAAATACAACACAGGTAAAAAGTACAAATTACAAACATGGCAGACGGGCATTATTAATCTGCGGCTGCATCCACAATATGGAAGGAAATGACATATTATAGAAATGTGCAACATGTAAGTTCTGTTAATGGCATATTCAGCATTTACTTTAGATTTATGTATTTAATATGTTCAAAATATTATTTGATAAGTAGTATGTCGTATGTCACAAAGTATGAAGTGGTATGTCCCTAAACCTAGCAAACTCTTCCGTTACACACTCAAAAGTATATACTTTATCTTTACAAAATAAGTACATACTTATAGGATGTAGTGGATTAATGGGTTCACACCAGACGTGGCACGCGTGGAAAAATATAGCTATTCGCGCGTAAATAGACGCATAAACATTTTGAGTTTACTCACTTCATTCAGGCGTGAAATTCACTTCACAATAGATTCGCGTGATGGGCCGGGCTTCTGTCCATCCAGTGACCCTAGCTTCATTGCTGAATGGCTAACATGGGTTTTATTGAGAGAATAGCTGTATTTTGTGCTTTAGGAATGCTGAAAAACACCATCAGCTTGTTCGGCGCCGTGTCTGAGTCCACTAGATCCACTCAGAGGAGCACCAGCTCTATGAGTTCATCAATGTCTCCAGAGACTATACCTGGATGATGGAGGCTTTCAGCGGTGCCTCCGACTCAGCTGAGCCCAGTTTGATGAACTGTTGTCCGGTGTTGGCAGGAGGATTTCCCCCCAGGACTCTAACAAAATGTGCTACGTCATAAGCACAGCCCTACAAGAGAAAGCTCATAATATGATCATGTTAACGTGACACGAATGTCTGCTGAAGTTCAGATCTTTCCAGCTTGATCGATTTCAACTCGCGTTAATTGGATCATTCCTGCCTCATTCGCGTGTATCACGCCCCAGGATGTCTATTCACGTCTTTGCATTGACTTAACATGTAAATCACTCGCGCTTGATGCTTTCTTTGCATCTGGTGTGAACACAGCATAAGAAGATGAATTGAGACCTAGCATTAATCAGTTTGACCAATCAGCAACAGTGCACAGCAGCGCTCAACCAATAGCGAGAGCTTGAGGGCGGGGCTTTCTGACTGGCTGCTTTAGTGGGCGATTTAAATATTCAAAAGATGAGAATCGTCAGTACTTTTTGCCTTCACAAATGTCACACTTTAATCAGCTCATGCTATCTTAACTTTGTTTCTGACTGACTGAAACGCAGGCCTGGAAACAGCAGTAATGTCATATCTGAAGAGAGGAAAGCCTGCGTTTTTTCCAGATGGATGAGAGGAAAATGGAAAGCTTTCATCCATGTTTACTGTTCAAGACAGAGACTGAATCTGTGCCCTAGATCGTGCTGGTGTCGTCCTGATGCATTACGCTGTTACAGAGCGCTGATAAAAGCCTTCAGATAAGAGCTTCACAACTGCAGGGGGTTTCGGCTGTCAGACAATTCACAAAGCACATCGTCTAGAGGAGCGCACAGTACACGTCAGTTTAGGTCACAACTCATCGTATTAACAAGCCATTAACTTAAAACATCTGTAAATTAGCAGTTTTCTGTTTTTATTTTTAATTTCTCCCATTTATTTCTGCTTTGGGGTTGCATTATGGGATCTTGATCTTTCAAGTGTGTTGGTGTTGTATATTACACTACAGAAACTTTTTCTAATATTTTCTGCTATTTTACACACTTATTTCTCTACATATTATTTATTACACATTATATTATTATTTCAAACTACTAAAATGTCAATGAAAGTCACTTTGTTAAACTGTAGAGTTGAATTTTCTACATCAGAAGTGGACAGAGCAGAGATCAACATCCCATAATGCAATTCACCACCACAAATAAACATAAAATGTAGAAAAATAAACACGTTATATTTTCACATGCAGCATGATCAGCATGTTGCCTTCATATGCTGTGTTCATATGTTGCTGTGTTGTTAAGTGAGTTTGCTCTTTAAGCATCACCATGTCTTTACTACATTACAAGCTACAAACCTGGTAAAATGAGTGAAGGTCAGCAGCAGAAAGCGGTTATTTTGCCCTCCCGGTGTGCTGATGCTGGGAAAACACTCTGAGCCTGTCTGAAACCCCACACAATAGGGCTGCACAATATTGGAAAAAAACTGTTTATATATATACACAGACACACATATACACTCACCGGCCACTTTATTAGGTACACCTATCCAACTGCTTGTTAACACTCATGTCAGCAGCTCAATGCATTTAGGCATGTAGACATGGTCAAGATGATCTGCTGCAGTTCAAAGTGAGCATCAGAATGGAGGAGAAAGGGGATTTAAGGGACTTTGAACGTGGCATGGTTGTTGCTGCAAGACGGGCTGCTCTGAGTATTTCAGAAACTGCTGATCTGCTGGGATTTTCACGCACAACCATCTTTAGGCTTTACAGAGGTCAGAGGAGAATGGCCAGACTGGTTCCAGCTGATAGAAAGGCGACAGTAACTCAAATAAGCACTCGTTACAACCGAGCTCTGCAGAAGAGCATCTCTGAACACACAACACGGCCAACCTTGAGGCGGATGGGCTACAGCAGCAGAAGAGCACACCGGGTGCCGCTCCTGTCAGCTAAGAACAGGAAACTGAGGCTACAATTCACACAGACTCACCAAAACTGGACAATAGAAGATTGGAGAAACGTTGCTGCTCTGATGAGTCTCTGCATGTCATAAAGCTCAATCATCTCAGACTGGTGAACATGACGATGAGTTCAGTGTACTCAAATGGCCTCCACAGTCACCAGAGCTCAATCCAATAGAGCAGCTTTGGGATGTGGTGGAACGGGAGATTGGCATCATGGATGTGCAGCCGACAAATCTGCAGCAACTGTGTGATGCTATCATGTCAATATGGAGCAAAATCTCTGAGGAATATTTCCAGTAGCTTGCTGAATCTCTGCCACCAAGGATTGAGGCAGTTCTGAAGGTCCAACCCAGTAATAGTAAGGTGTACCTAATAAAGTGGCCATTGAATGTATATGTATATACAGTGTATATATACCAAAAGGTTTAAACAGCTCTACTTGTAAATAATTCATAGTTTTAGATTGATTTTGGTGA
>NC_133186.1:910000-912500 GCF_049306965.1 Danio rerio | reverse complement strand
TCTCCAGAGCCTCTGAGAAAGAAGAATAAAAGCTTGTGTGTGTGTGTGTGTGTGTGTGTGTAGGATGAAGGAAACGTGTTTAAACTCAGCTTGAGCTAAACTCTGAGTGCCTGTGAACGCGCCGCCGCTGCATGCAGATTATTATTGCCATTATTATTATTACAATATACTCTTATTCTGATTCTCCTCATAATGAGTGTCAGTCAAGCAGAATAATGGCCGCTGTTTTATATTTAGCATGACTCACTCTTACACTATAGTGTGAGTGAGTGACGGAGAGAGAGTTCATAGAATGATCATGCTGCTCTATTGTGTGTGGTGGAGTGGTGTTGCAGGAGTCACTTTAAATAATCACTACTATTGTGATTAAATGACAGTCAGAAAGGAATGACGTTGCTTGATTGAACTTAAAAACACTTTAAATCTCAAGGCAGAAGACGAATGTAAACTTCTGTAGTTGAATAAATAGAATTATTAGGCATAATATCCATATACCTATTGTGTCTTGTATACACTCGCCGGCCACTTTATTAGGTACACCTTACTAGAACCGGGTTGGACCATCTTTTGCCTTCAGATCTGCCTCAATCCTTGGTGTTGTAGATTCTGCTACTGGAAATATTCCTCAGAGGTTTTGCTCCATATTGTCATGATAGCATCACACAGTTGCTGCAGATTTGTCGGCTGCACATCCATGATGCCAATCTCCCGTTCCACCACATCCCAAAGCTGCTCTATTGGATTGAGCTCTGGTGACTGTGGAGGCCATTTGAGTACAGTGAACTCATCGTCATGTTCAGCAGTCTGAGATGATTGAGCTTTATGACATGCTGCGTTATCCTGCTGGAAGTAGCCATCAGAAGATGGAGACACTGTGCTCATAAAGGGATGGACATGGTCAGCAGCAATACTCAGGTAGGCTGTGGCGTTGATGCTCAATTGGTACTAATGGACCCAAAGAAAATCTCCCCCACACCATTACACCACCACCACCAGCCTGAACCGCTGATACAAGGCAGGATGATCCATGCTTTCATGTTGTTGAGGCCAAATTCTGCCCTGAGCATCTGAATGTGTGAGCAGAAATGGAGACTCATCAGAGCAGCAACGTTTCTCCAATCTTCTATTGTCCAGTTTTGGTGAGTCTGTGTGAATTGTAGCCTCAGTTTCCTGTTCTTAGCTGACAGGAGCGGCACCCGGTGTGCTCTTCTGCTGCTGTAGACCATCCACCTCAAGGTTGGACGTGTTGTGTGTTCAGAGATGCTCTTCTGCAGAGCTCGGTTGTAGCGAGTGCTTATTTGAGCTACTGTTGTCTTTCTATCAGCTGGAACCAGTCTGGCCATTCTCCTCTGACCTCTGGCCTCATCAACAAGGCATTTGCGCCCACAGAACTGCCGCTCACTGGATATTCCCTCTTTGTCGGAGCATTCTCTGTAAACCCTAGAGGTGGTTGTGCGTGAAAATCCCAGTAGATCAGCAGTTTCTGAAATACTCAGAGCAGCCCGTCTGGCAGCAACAATCATGCCACGTTCAAAGTCTCTTAAATCCCCTTTCTTCCCCATTCTGATGCTCAGTGTGACCTGTAGCAGATCCTCTTGACCATGTCTACATGCCTAAATGCTGCTGCCATGTGATTGGCTGATTAATCATTTGCATTAACGAGCAGTTGGACAGGTGTATACACACACACACACAGTCATACAAACACAAACTGTCACACAGAAACACGCACACACAACCTAATTTACTTTCACATACATATAGACACACCATCTCTCTCTCTCTCTCACACACACACACACACACACAAAGACAGACACACACACTCACGTTCACATTTACTCTCACTTACACATGGGCTCTCTCTCTCTCTCTCTCACACACACACACACACACACACACACACACACACATACTCTCTCTCTCACACACATTTACACTCACACACACACACACACACACACACACACACAGTGACGCAGATACAGGTGTCAGAAATCTGCTCCTTCAGCTCTAGTCCAGTGTTGATGAGCTCCTCCTCCTCCTTCAGTAAAACACACACTCTCTCTCTCACACACACACACACACACACACACACACACACAGTAAAATTTCTACTAATGTTGTGTTGACTGATGTGACACTGACCCCTGCTGGACACATCAGCTACTGCAGCGTTTCCCCTTATAATGAACCAAATCATTCATTCATTCATTCATTCATTCATTCATTCATTTTCCTCCGGCTTAGTCCCTTTATTCATCAGGTGTCGCCACAGTGGAATGAACTGCCAACTACATTTGCGTTCATTGAAAATTAAGAATGATTAATTTATCCATATAAAGCAGTCCCTTAAAAGTGATGTCTCGCCTTTAGTTTTGGGCTCAGACGCTCTTTGCACACACACTACAAGCACCAAAGCCCTAATGAACCATGCTCTGGCACACTTCCTCCAACCGTGCCTGAGCCGACCAGCTGAACCATGCCTGAGCTCGATTCA